>NW_027271014.1:2402500-2677953 GCF_040938485.1 Diadema antillarum | reverse complement strand
TTCATCGCTAAGGAATGAACTGTGAAATGTGGTATTCTCAAATTATCAGAAATTCATCATCATGGATTCTGCCTTCTTTTCTTTCTTTTTTTTAGTAATGTTTCCAAATGCCGGCTTGTGTCGCAGTGATAATGACAAAGGTGGGGTTCATTTCTTCCCCCTTCTTCTATTTTTTTGTATGAATTAATAGGTGATTATTCAACTTGTACCTTTTATTGTACTTGATAAACTGCATTCCTTTTCTGTGCTTGTCTAGGCTGGCGGTTGGTGTGAACACTGAAAAGAGAGACAAGGAAATATGTATTTCAACACGAATGTTGATATTATCTAAAGTAGACGATTGGGTCTTAACCCTATAAAGCCCAAGGGGGGCACATTGTGCCCCCCCCCCTACCATATTTTCGTTTGCCACTCCTTTGCCCTTAATCCGATTTCAACCAAATTTGGTGAATTTTCCTAAAATCTTATGGCAAACATTTTGATATATAGTTTAGCTATATTTGATGTTGCTGGTTGCCATGGCAACCATGAACTGACAACCATGTCAGTCAGATTTTGCATCTTTTTTGTGTTCCCATTTCATTTAACAGCATTACAGTATATGAAATGCAGGTGTTTCTTGGCTGAAATTTGTTGAAGGACCAAAATTCGAAGCAATTATGGTCCTTGGAAAGTTTTTCTTATCATTTCCTTTGTTTTTATGTGACAAAGGCATAAAACAATAGATATAATAGAGATAATTGAAAACAATAATATTTTCTAAAGATTGCCCTTATATTTTGAGTTATTTTGATTCCTTCACCCAAGTTATGCCTCTAATATCCTTAGTTTATCATATTAACAATTTGCAATCTCACAATTCCATTATTATGCAAATATGAAATGTCATAATTATACATGTACCCATCCCAAACACTTCATCTTAGGTCTCATAATGTATCACTATGTTGACATGAATAGCGCCCCCATGTGGTGACCTTGAGAAATTTCACCCATGACAAATAATAAAATTCCACTTGCTTATCATTTGTGGCAAATATGAAAATGATTGGTCTATAATAAGACATATATAATGGGGATAAAGAAATTATACTGAAAAATCATGTTTTTAGCATATTTCCTATGTATTTCTTTATATTTTGGTAAATAGCGCCCTCCATGGGTGACCTTGTGAAAATTCAAATGTACGGTCATGTAGAGTATGAGTTACTCTACCCACGTGCTAAATATGACGATGATACATCAAATAATAAAAAAAAAAGTTATATAGGGGGGCACAATGTGCCCCCCCCCCCCCCCTTGGGCCTGCGAGGGGTCAAAATAGCTTGGGCTTAATAGGGTTAATATTTGTGACCCTGCACCTCAAAACAAACAAAAAGTCGCCACACATGAATTTTTAGTTAAGACCATATTCTGAAAGAGCAGACTTTAAGCTTTAAAAAGATGTATAACTCTAACCAAATTGACTCTCCTAACCTATCTAAATATTGGAAAGAAAGCACAAAACCAGGAAAAGTGTGAACTGAGAAAAGAAGCTCTGCAGTACAGTGTCTATTCAAGCGCTTAATCTTTACCAAACCGTGCTGGCTGTGCGATGAATGGGACAAAAAAGAGGAAGTAAACCACCAGAGTAACAACAATGAAGAGATTATCAGATTAAACTGAAATTAAGCATGCCTCATTAACACATTTTGTCCATAATTAGTGCCAACTTTCAAAGCAGTAGCATCGTCCTTTCAAAAGTTATTAGAGTTGAAAGTGAAGAGTGTGGATAAGGTTTTTCAGAAATGAAAAAAAGAATTCTAAAGGCACACCTAATCACACTATTCTACCAAAAATGTTCGAGATAAACTGCTAAAAAACACACTTTCCTGTCCGTTTTATGATACCAAATTTTAGCATAATGTAAAAGAAGACCCGCTCTTTCAGAAAATATGAAAAAGTCAAGTTCGGCTAGGTTGACCCATTTCTCTTATTTTCAGTCCTCACGCAAAATCAGTGTGTGCGACTTTATGTTCGTTTTGAGGTGCACGGTCACATTTGAACATTCCATAGTATTTAAAACCACCTAACTTAAGAATAAATGTTTGAATTCCATGAGCTTTTGCTCTCAACATTTTTTATGGGGGAGGGGTGGAACTTATAGCATGTATAGGATCTACCATGGCTACAATGCATTATATTGTATCGAAATGAAAAAAAAAATGTTTTAAAGAATATGTACAGCTGAATAAAGTTGCACAAAGAATAAAAAAAAATAAATAAATCAGGCCTCCATAGTGAGCAGGTACAAAGTACCATTAAAAGACTTTATTCTTTAGGCTAATTTTAAGTGGGTAGATTCCTGTACGTATGAAAACGCCACAATCACATTCTTCATCCTTTCAAGGAATAACAAACAAGATCTAAGACTACTTGTGTTTTACCAAAGATGTATACCAAACATTATTTTTTGTCCTTACTTTTCTTGCCAAAGTAATGATGTTAATGCCATTATTAGAACATATCGTCTGCCATCAGTTCATGTTGCCACTGAAGACTAAATGGAATTCATCAGTATCAAGCTTTATTGTCATTAGCTTGAAGTCGAGTCTACTGTTTACTATAAAGCTGTTACTTTTTTATACTCTTAGACGAAACCTGCATTTGAGGTAGACGACGTCAAGTCGAATGATGTCGATGATTATAACAGTATATTGGGTCCACTTAATTTATTTGTGCATAGGTAAATTTCTTTTGAGAGTCACTACTTGATCTACTAGACCACTAGTATAGTACGAGTATCCTACATGTCTTTAGTAGAACCACAACCACAACCACACCAATGAGCCACGTTTTGCCAAGCCCACCGAAAGGAAAGGCTGTCATACTCATAGCTCTAAGTTTGCTCTTTATTTTCATAGCTTGCCGTGTTTTTGTTTATTTTTTTTTACTCATCGTTTTCTTAAATGCTAGTGAAAACTATTATCGAAAGTACTGGACCCTACACTAGCATAGCGTACTGTCGTCCACTCTGTACAGCCCAATCGCCGTACTTTGCATGGCGTCTGGTCGGGCTAGATCAAACTTAGACCTGACAAAATAATAAGTAAAACTTACCGGTGTTATCGCTGATTTTCTTTGTGGTGGCATCAACTGGTCAGGATAATGTCCATTCCATGGCTGCAAAACAGAACAATGGGCATGACTTCATGGTTCACACTGCAGCAAAGCTTGCCTGCCAGTCAACCAGAGAGTACTCTGCTGCACCCAGCTGCTGCCAGCTGTTGTCGCAACCGGCGCGGCAGCAGCAGCGGCGGCACTACATTCACTGCCGCGGCTGAAATGGATCTGCAGCACGTAGCCGTAGGTATTACACATAGAGTTATGCAGCGTAGCGTGTGTTGTGATGGCCATGATGTTGATACGTTGTTTTGCCGTGCTGACTGTTATAGCGCGCATGGCCCTGACTTTATACAGCAAAGCGCTGTATGATGACATACAGTTAAACTCGCCTAAGTCGATCTTCTCGGGACTGAGCAAAACACATCGACTTGGGCGATTTTCGACTTGTGCGTTAGTTGAAAAAAAATCGACTTAACAACAGTTACACCACACGTACATTATGTATAAATGTACATGTATGTTGTCTAACTCTGGAGCCGAGAGCTGGAGAGGTGGTGTGCCGCAGCACGCCCCGGGTCGCCCGGCAGGGCCGCGGCTAACTTTGCATGGACAGTGCATTAGTATTGGCACAAGTCCGATTACTTTACACCCTTGTTAAACCTTGGGGAAGTGAATATGAGCGATATTTGAGCAGTGATTGATTCCAGTTTACCATACCGTGGCTTGAAATGCGCGTAGAGGTGTAATTCTGATTTACCCGTGCCCGTAACTTTCCCCCTACTTTCCGCTTTGAAAACTCAGCAGCTTCATCCATCCACTGCACTGTACAGCGCAGACTGCAAACATACACAGACTATACACAGCCCAGTCGCTGTACGTACGCACAACTATTACACAGCCCAGTTGCTGTACGTACGTAGCGCTAGCGCGACAGTGCAGGGCTGGACCAGCGGACCTCCAAACACGAAGAGAGTTCAACAATCGCATGCGATCGCTTTGAATTTTGATACTTTAGATCATTTTTTTTTTTTTGTCACCTGTCTGGTCGGGCTAGTTCTTATGTAAACAAAAACTGGCGTCTCGTGATTTTGACAGTGATTTATTGCACAATAAAATCTTATTCGACTTAGGCACAGTGAATTTAATGGTTTTTCCGTGAAAGTGTTCTTGGAATTTCATCGACTTAGGCGAGTATTCGACTTACAAAATTCGACTTGTGAGTGAATTAATACACGTAAGTCAATGGGGAAAAATCGGGACTTTTTAAAATCATCGACTTGCGCGATTATTCGACATATGCGATGTCGACTTAGGCGAGTTTAACTGTACGTTCTTTTGGCGTCGCAATTTCTTTCTTTTTTCTTGAGAAACCACCATGACAAAACAGTGTATGTAAAGATACGTTCATTTGCCGTATTGAACAGCGAAAATGCTTTCTTTGTCATTTCTATACGTATCTCAGGTTACGTTGTTTTGCCTAGCTGGAAACGGCAAAGTTGTGAAAAAAGTGTGTGAGATACGCTTTTTATCTCTGAAATGGTAAACATTTGAGAATTGAGACATTCACCATTAAAAAGAGCGCATTTTATTTCGGAGCCATATGCTTATAACTCAAAAATGCCCAAATTTTGAGTTACGTTCCTTTGCCTTATCACGGCCGACCTCAAAACGAACATACAGTCGCACACACTGATTTTGCGTGAGGACTGGAAATAAGTGAAATGGGTCAACCTAGCCGAACTTGACTTTTTCATATTTTCTGAAAGAGCGGGTCTTCTTTTACATTATGCTAAAATTTGGTATCATAAAACGGGCAGGAAAGTGTGTTTTTGTAGCAGTTTATCTCGAACATTTTTGGTAGAATAGTGTGATTAGGTGTGTCTTTAGAATTCTTTTTTCATTTTTGAAAAAAAACCTTGTCCACACTCTTCACTTTCAACTCTAATAACATTTGAAAGAATAGTGCTATTGCATTGAAAGTTAGCATTAATTATGGACAGAATGTGTTAATGAGGCATGCTTAATTTCAGTTTAATCTGATAATCCCTTCATTGTTGTTACTCTTGTGGTTTACTTCCTGTGTTTTGTCCCATTCATTGCACAACCAGCACGGTTTGGTAAAGATTAAGCGCTTGAATAGACACTGTACTTCAGAGCCTCTTTTCTCAGTTCACACTTTTCCTGAGTTTGTGCTTTCTTTCCAATATTCAGATAGGTTAGGAGAGTCCATTTGATTTGAGTATTTTAAAGCTTAAAATCTGCTCTTTCAGAATATGGTCTTAACTAAAAATTCATGTCTGGCGACTTTTTGTTTGTTTTGAGGTGCAGAGTCACATACGCCCTTTCCATTTAAAATCTCTAGGCATGAACGGTTTGACAGGTTACTTTTCTGGATGAGAATCTCAACATCACATGACCAATCGTCCTTAATAATAGATGAAACAGATCGGGTCATCTGGTTTGATATCAGAACTCAAAGCATTTGTGACCCGCTACGACAAAATGTTCCGAATGTCGGGCGAGGTCGATTATTTGAAAATTGCATGACACAATTCCCTAATCTTTCTGCTTTGCATTGATATATAACACATCTTATAAAAATAATCGGCTGCGGAGATATCGATTTTTAAAAAGAGAGCATGTCCAGACGTATGGGAAATCACTGTTTCGAGAAAAGCGCCCTAAAAGTTTTCCTTGCGACGCAATCACGATCAAGGGACACGCAAGTCAGTATTCACCTCCGGACAATAGAAGGTAAGCCCTAGCAACCCCCGAAATGCTCATTCAAACACAGCGTCGGCGGTCTCCTCACCGACCAATCAGTGATCAGGATGAGGAGAAGCGGCTGAGCATAGCGCACCCCGCCAGCACGCACCAGTCGATTGGGCAGTGTGCGAGCTTCACGCTTGGGTTAACGGCAAGCACCAAACTGACCAATGAGATCACTCTGGTCGTTGTTAGAGGCGGAGCCTATCTGTGGCGCTCAATCCAAATGTTCGAACCAGTTTCTGCTTCCTTGAAACGCCAAAAAACATGGCCCAGAAAAACGCTATTTTTTGGTCTTTCCTTTCATCATTTTGCTTCAAAATTTCGACAGATGATAGAAGACATGCCATACTCTAATAATATGTCAAATTTAGAAAATCGTAAGTTTTGACCAATTTTGATGCTTTGATTTCAAACTCGATTTTCACGGCTTCGACCGTGCGCGACTTTAGGACCATTTTGTTGTAGCGGGTCACATTTATATCCGAATAGATCGGTCACCCAATTTGTCAGTGTTAAGAAATTCAGATTCTAGTGTCAATATGAGATTTTGTTTGTTTTATAATGTGCTCATTCAACCGTGAATCGACCATATTGTGTAAAAACGTTGTTGTTCGCTTTCCAAAACATAATTCCATCTGTTGGTACAAATGTTCCATGGGAGACATGTCCAAACTTCCATTTTGGCAATTTTTACCACGTGATCACTCAACCGTGAAATTTTGCCAACAAGTCATATGGTATGACAGGAAGCACATACATTGTGCGTTGCAAGCCTTCTCATGCTGGAAAATTGAAATTTGTCCCAATATCATTGAAACAAAGTTAAAAGATACGGCTTGTGAACTTCAAAAAGTGACTATTTTGCCTTCAAGGCATGCTCACTGAAGCGTGACCAAACGAAATACCTTTCATTTCATTTCATTTCTTTTCATTTCATTTATTCATTGTCCATAAAATGGAATTTTTTCTGTGATTCAAGGGGCATACAATGTACATAGATACACATAAATAAAACACACATTTCAGAATGAAGTACAAAAAAATAACAACACACATCATTAATTCATATAAAGTAACGCAAAGAAACTTAACACTCAGTAACAAAATATCATACATTTATGACATCCAATATTGCACCAGTTTTGTTATGTTTTTTACATCTGTCCAGGCATTATATATATATATATATATATATATATATATATATATATACATATATATAACAGCAGTTGTGAAATACAATGAAATACAGGAAAAAAAAGAATAAGGCTGATGCAGCACATACAAACAAATACTGACATATCATCTTAAAAAATCTGAAACACTACTATGAATAGAAGATTTACTACCTGCATAAAACTCCTCTTAAAGGAGAATGTAACAGCTACCGCTACGGCTACATCACAAACAAGAATGCGAGTGGTAAAGTACATGTACACACACTCGAGAATGTGACATGGCATTTGCATTTGCATTATTTCCCAGACAGGGGATGATTTGTGCATGAAATTATATACTCATCCTTCCTAATCATTTCCTGTCTACAGATACCACCCCATAGATATTGCACATCAGTAATTTTACTTACTTATTTCAGTATCCTGATTTGAGCAAATTTCCCTTTTTAAAACTCATATACAAACCCACACATCTCAACACAAATATAATCTCCATATTACGGAGTAGAACGTAAAAGGCAGTGTCCACATGTGCTGCAATTCAACTAAAATCTCTGGTATACATTATGAACAGACGAAACCCACCACTTAAAAAAAAAAAAAAGAACCTATATTAATTATCATGGTATCAGACATGACACCTGATACAAAAAAAAAAAAACTGACTAAACTCTGTTCCTTAAGGATCACTGATCCACAGTTGCAATATTCAAAATTTAACCACCCAAACTGCAACTTTCCGATTGACTTATAAGACCCCACCGTAATAAATGTAGAGAAGTCAGTAAAGTGGCCCAGACAAACATATAATGTCCTATGCTGTCCACGTGTTGTTGGGTGAGAACACCCCAGCAGAAACATGTATACCACTGATCCTATACATAATACATCTCACCATTCAACAAACATACATGTATCTAATAAATTTCTGTACTCCATGTTTCTCCATAATCCCAAATTAATAAAACCAATCAACAATAGCTGTGCTATATACACTGAATTTTACATGATAGGTAGCTTGGAAGTACAGCTACTTGCCCCTGTGTTTATATTCCCTCAAAGGTTACTGATACAGAAATTACAGCGATTTGTTTTAGGGGGAACTTACTTGCTGTTTAATGTTTATTTTACGGAACATAGATAACAGCGCAACGCCTCAAATCATTTTATTAGAACTAGAAGAATAAAAATGAGTTGATTGATGTTTGCAAGAAAGATTTGATGCCAAAAGAAGAGAAGAATGTCAATGCCTCGACGTGTTCCATGAATTTTAGTAATATGAACAAACGACTTGATTAGCCTACATCATAGCTCCTTAGCAACCAATGTCTCTTTAAAGTAGTATTACATATTGATGATATTCATGTGTGTTATGTTCTACTTTCACGTAAATCTAACAAATGTGGCACTATAATGGCACTATTGATACACGGTTACTCAGCTGGAAAATCCTGCGTGATAGGCTGCACGTAAACGAAAATATGAATCCCAAAGTCTATCTTTGATTGCATTGCAATAATGATGGTTTGTGTGCTTCAAAACGTTAACACTCTGACCTTACCAGCGTATCTTACACGTATAATGTAATTCATGTAAATGTTTGCTCAGATAACCATTTCATCCAATTTATCACGCTCTTTAGGAAAGATTGATAGCGTCTGCACCAAGGACAAATACGTTGCACATACAGAATATGCAGTAAAGAATGATCCACACAACGCTTCGTCTCCTCTCTTTACAGGCGCATAGTCAACCGGTGTAGGGCCAAGGTCCACTGGGGTTAAGTACACTAGCTGCAATAAAATGTTACATCTCGATATGAGAATAAAATCATTGAACATTTTTGTGTGTAAGCTCATATACACATGATTTGCAAAGTGATTTGTCATCGAAGCAAGATACCACACCAAATAAAACTGGTTCATTACTCAAACTTTGTCCATATCATTATCTTTACTTTTTTATTGGTAGTTGCCGAGGTGTTACATGTATTGATACTCGGACAAGAACTATTATTCACTTTTACTTTGATGGAAATTCATTCTGATATAAGGTATATCATGAAAGTCATCAGAGTAATCATGTTACTTTTGGGCGCAAGTCGAACTGCAATGCTCCAAGAATAGTCATAGAAAGAAATCTGATTCACTTCACACATTACGGCTGATACGACAGATTCAACACATATTATTATACTCCAAGCACACATACAGCTATGCGCACACGGATACACACGTCACATATACGCACCTACACACATATAAAACACCTAGCATGCAGCCCCTCCCCCCCCCCCCCCCCAATCACATTTACAGGTCATACCCATCCCACCCCACCCAAGCATAACACAGGAACAGTTACTCTAACCACACGATTTGCAATGCATCTTTCAATAGCATTGACCGACAATTTGTATAGCCATACGTTTCATTTTGCCTGCACAAATTGTCACCATTCCCCAGAGGTCGAAAATTGGGAACTCCACGAGCAAATAAATTTGTCGCTAGTCTACAATTTTTGCCGTCATTCTCTGCACAAATTTTCGCCCCGCAACGGGGACGACAATCTGTGCAGGGGTGACAATTTGTGCCGCAACACACGGCTTTTTTAAGACAGAAAGCCAAAACAAAGAGGAATAATACAGCAAAACACATATCTAAAATCAATGTCAATGATAGGAAATATTTGTGGTTATATACACGCTTCCTATGAAAGCTATAAATTTTTTGTGAGGCCAAGAATTATTCATCTGTTCAAATCTAAACTTGTACATTGATCAGCCATTCCATTCTATTTCAAAGCAACAATCACCATGATCATCACTAAATATATACAGACCACCTCCAGGGCATAATTTCAGATTTATGGACAGATAGACAGACAGACACACCCACACATACACACAGATGCTGCCAAGATATCTGAAATCACAGTGGCTTGTGAACTACTCTGTGCAACGATATGAATTGTAAATGTGAAACTACGTCAGAAAGTCCAGTCAAAATATGCAAAAAAGGGGGTCAACCCAAAACAAATTGCAACAGAAACAATTCCACTTGCATTTTAATCTAGAAGAGCTATAAAAATAACATATTAAAAGTTCCCTAGAATTGGAGTGGGGGACCAATGCCTAATTTGCACATGTGACCCTGCATCACAAAACGAACACAAAGTCGCCAGACATGAAATTTTAGTTAAGAGCATGTTCTGAAATAGCAGTCTTTAAGCTTTATAATGATGTATAACTCAAATCAAATGGACTCTCCTAACCTAAAAGAAAGCACACACTCGGAAAAGTGTGAAGCGAGAAAAGGGGTTCTAAAGTACAGTGTTAATTCAAGCGCTAAATTTTCACCAAGCCGTGCCGGCTGTGAGATGAATGGGACAAAAAACAGGATGTAAACCATCAATGAAGGGATTATTAGATTAAACGAAATTAAGCATGCCTCACCAACACATTCTGTCCATAACCCTTGCAAACTTTCAAAGCAGTATCATCATTATTTTTAAAGTTATTAGAGTTGAAAGCGACGAGGGTGTACAAGGTTTTCAAGAAATGAAAAGGGGACTCTAAAGACACACCTAATCACACTATTCTACCAAAAAAAAAAAAAATGTTCGAGATAAACTGCTAAAAAAACACATTTTTCTGCCCGTTTTATGATCCCAAATTTTAGTATTAGTGTAGAAGAAGACTTGCCCTTTCAGAAAATATGAAAAAGTCAAGTTCGGCTTGGTTGACCCATTTCACCTATTTTCAGTCCTCGCACAAAATCAGTGAGTGCGACTTTTTGTTCGTTTTGTGATGCACGGTCACATATTTTCAAAATGGCCGCCATATAACCTATTTAAGTTTATATCTTGGGACATAAAACCCATAGAAAGTCAGTTCTTGTGTCTAAAACTATGGGGTTTTTTTGTGTGTGTGTCATGGAACACAATTATGACATCAGTAGTAACTTAATACATAATTTCCATATAGATTATCCATAACGGCCTGTTAATATCTCTGTAAATAAAATCTGTAAAAATTTAATTTTGTTGTCTAAACCCATGTATTTTCAGGTCAAGGAACGTATTTGTGATGTCAGTTGTAACTTAAAAGCTGTCCTATATACATAATTAACATATGTGACCCTGCACCACAAAACAGACAATAAGTCGCCAGACATGAAATTGTAGTTAAGAGCATATTCTGAAAGAGCAGACTTTTAGCTTTAAAATGATGTATAACTCAAACCAATCTGTCTCTCCTAATCTATCTAAATATTGGAAAGAATGCACACACTCAGGAAAAGTGTGAACTGAAAAAAGAGGCTCTGAAGTACAGTGTCTATTCAAGCGCTTGATCTTTCCAAGCCGTGCTGGTTGTGCAATGAATTGGACAAAACAAAAAAGGATATAAAACACCGGAGTAACAACAATGAAGGGATTATCAGATTAAATTGAAAATGATCATGCCTTATTAACACATTCTGTCATTAATTAATGCCAACTTTCAACGCAGTAGCGTTATCCCTTCAATAGTTTTAGGACTTGAAAGTGAAAGGTGTGAACAATTTTTTTTAAAGAAATGAAAACGGGACTCTAAAGTCACACTTTCCTGCCCGTTTTATGATCCCGAATTTTAGAATAATGTAGAAGAAGACTTGTTCTTTCAGAAAATATGAAAAAGTCAACATCGGCTCGGTTGATCCTTTTCACCTTTATTCAGTCCTCACACAAATTCAGTGAGTGCAATTTTTTGTTCGTTTTGTGGTGCACGGTCACATATATGTGCATTTTGCAATCACAGTGTATTTGCAAAATGGCCGTCATGTGGCTTGTGAATGCCATAACTCCGATTATTTCATCCATATGTGGGTCCCTATGTGTCTCTTATCTTCACTGCCAGGAATAAATATTGCAGTACCTGTACCTGCATTCAGGAGTAAAGTCACTGAAAATGTATATAAATATACATATACAAGTGTAAATACCTTTATTACAATTGCTTATATGAATACACTTATGTTTTTAGGATAAACATCTATGTACAACGTGCACAATGTTGATTGCGATGTCTGTATCTATTATTTCAACCTTAATGATTATCCTTACACATATGGTTGAAAACGTTGAACGATGTATACACAATTGGGCAAATCAGGGGTCAAAATTAAAAAAAAACGTCACTCACTGATACAAATATATCTCAGTCAAATGTCATTGATATCAGCTTTCTTCAATGTTCTTGGAAACCCGATTATACTGGGATATTTCCAAGGGTGTTGTTTTTATTCAAGATTAGATAGAAGTGTGACATATTGGCGAACGTCTCTGACTAAAATAAACATTATTTTAGTGAAAATTGAAATGAAGGGTAGAAAAGCATTCAAATGAACATATTTTCATCTTGTCCATGCTTTTGAAGACTGTGTTAATTTGTTCCTAAAATATTGTTTACCTCCTGTGAAGTTTACAAAAGCTAATACACACGGAAGTTAAAGTAAAAGTGGAGTTTTTGTCATTTAAGCAGAGATTTTTATAATCTTATCTTCACTTTCATCTCATTTGAACAAAACATACAGCAGGGGTCTCATTTGTTTAAATGTTAATGTTCACTAGATACTTATAATGAATTTAGTGCATTTCGTTTGGTCAAATCCCCATAAAAGCCCTTTACAGATGCTGAAAGTAAGCCATGTTTTGATCAGAGACGTTCAGGTTTCACTCATAGACGTTCCTCAGACATAGACAATAAAAACAATGTCCTTTGATCCATAATTACGAGGTTTGAGAACAAACAACATTATTCTTTTATTAAACACATGTTTATCTTTTGTGAACAATTCAGAATGGTAATTTCAACTTGAATTATTTTTCATAATAACCGATTGTAACTACAAACCTCCAAATTGTAAGAGGAATTTCGATTTCTACACCAAAAATCAACAACAAACCTGTCCTTGTTATATTATTCATATCTTACAACACTTTTGAATGACAGACAAATAAAAATTACATGAAATACTTGCAATATTGACAACCTTACCTAGATTATTTGTTTATATCAGAGACATTTGCTTTTCCATCAGGGACGTTTCGGCTGTAAGTTATCACTAGAATTGAACACCAAACTCCCTATTTTAAAAGATGCTCGTAACTCAACATTCCACATTCATTGAGAAATCATTTACCGAGGCATAGGTCAAGAATTGTTTTTGTTTATGATGACCACTACTTTGAATTTCACCTTCCGGTGTATGCGAAGGTGTGCCCACATGCTATCAATATTGTATATGTTTTCTTTCAAATGTAGTCCACATCTATAACAAAGGTAAACACGAATTTACTAATACTATTTTAATTTGACCACTATACCTCAAATATGATTGTATGTGTATGTCAGGCCAGTTCGGATTTTTATTAGGGACCGTACCTGGGCCACTGTTATGATGTCGTCTCAGAAAGCTGTAATTAACCTATACTCATCCTAGAAGCATCAAATTCCGCTGTGCTTTTTTGTATACTATGGCAGATATAAATTGTAAACGCCAAACTCAAAAGAATATCAACGGTGTGGTAAAGCAAACGTTTGACCAAAAATGAACTGAGAACCTCTTTCAAGAGGTTGACAGTGATAACATTACAATATCACATTTTACCTGTCACATCGGTAGGGGATTATCAATCCTTCTTTCTACTCGAAGGCGATGCATAAGTATAGTGTTGTAGAGGAAACTAAGTAAAGGGACATTCTTAATAGACATTTTCTTGTTTCATCTTATTTGATGTTAGTATTTTTCCTTTTCTCATGTATTTGGCTTACAAACCTCAAAAATAATACCACTAGAACATCTTACCTTACTTCTAAGAGAAAAGGAGTCATTACAGGGGAAATTCAGCCCAAATATGAGCTAGCCGCTGATAAGAAAGAATAAAATCTTACGGGCTCAAGAAAAAAATAATGAAGTTATGACGTTTTGAAGTTTCGCTAATTTTTCAGGAAACAGTTTTTGAACTGTCATTATGAGTATGCTAATGGCAAATTGAGCTTGTCATTCCCTCACAACTTGCCATAATGTTTGCACTTAAACTTTTGAAATTTTAAGTTTTTCATTCAAACATAATTATGCCCGAGGCTTTAATCCGGGTATATCTAACTGATTACTATTCTGAAGGTAATCAACCAGGAATAGCATCATGTTTCAGATTTCAAAGACAGAAAAATTGAATGTTCGTTATTTTTTGTACACGATCAATGGAAAACTGTGAGGTTATGACATGCTTAGCTCACTCATTTGCATATTCTTATCAACTGTACGAGAACTTGTTTGCAGAAATTAGCAAAACTTTAAAAAGGCAGTTAATTAAGGGTGCAATTAAGCACAATTAAGGGTGCAAGTATGCACCGCAGGTGTGCTGCTATTGTTACAAATTAGGTGCAAATTTGAACATTTATTTCTTAGCGTGTAAGCCTCAGATTTTACAGCCTCAAAAGCAAACGTAGTGATGTGCATTAAAAACAGAGTCCACATTATAACATTGAATTGTATTTCCCCTGCACTTGGTATTCCATGTCCTCAATTAGTGCATGGTACCGACTGCGTCGCTTGCTACCTGAAACAGGGGTTGGGATAATCATTATTTTGTAAACAGATGGCACCTCCAAAATGTCCGTCCGGTCTTGCCAGTACCACGGCCGTGGTCTGGAACTTGTAGGCTCCATGAACATGACTGAGCCTAAAGATCCTGAGCAGGACGAAATTCTAATATTCGGAGCATTTAAAATCCATCCGGTCTTCCCATCTTGCTGTAAGAAAAAAAGATATAGGTAAAATGATATCAAAATATATTTATCATGCACTGGAAGAACAATGTACGCACAAATGAACGTCTCTGATCAAAATTATAAAATCAACATTGTTTTTAGATTGCGTAAATTACCTAGAACGATGTATGTATACGAGGGCCATATACTCTGGAATAATGAAAGATCTACTCCTTATTGTAGTAGTTGAAAATGTGTAAAACGTTCAATGTAACGTCTCTGACGTAAACATCTTTGCTTATCAGTACTTAATGGGTTTAATTTTTACAAGATATTGGCATTATATTTGGATTGAGGAACCAATGTGCTACAAACATAGGCACCAATTCGCCATGGTAGGTCATTGATATTGGTTTGAGAGCAGATCCTATTTGTTCAGAGAACGTCTCTGACCTAAACCTGTTTTTCTTACATTTCTGCCTCTCTCACAAAAAATACGTAAACTAAAGTGACTACTACATAATAATCATAGACTATTGACCTATTACTAGTCATATAACATACTTTCTGTCCTGGCAATGTGTTTACACTTGCTCAATCAACAGAAAATCTTAAATTTGAAACTCTTTTACATATTTTCAACATCTTTCAGGAAGCTTCATTTTTCTTAATATTACAACACGCCAGTGTTAACTTGGTTCTACTTGTTCCTATTATGCTAACTGAGCCCATCCAGACATAAATTTACTTTAATGTTCTAATAATTTGTATAGTGGATGTCTTTATTTTATGAAACAGTAATTTTCAGAGACGTTTTTCATTTTGCTCAGAGACGTGCGGTCTTTCATTTTCGTGCAGATTCTTACATATTTACTGTCTTTCCTTTTTTTAATTTACATCTAATCCAAAGATTTCAATACATAATTTCACAAATGATACTGATTGGCAAATCTACGGAATAATAATTCTAATAAATCGGCACAAACACCAGGAAAGTTTTTGTTATTACTCACATTTTCAAGATTTGTGGACATATATGTCGTTGAACTGTGCTGACTCGATTCAAGGATGGCTCGTCAGTGCGTAAAATAAGCACGCAAATAAAATATCATGCAGTGCGAAAGTGTCAGATGAGGGAATATCACTTCAGAGACTTTCAATCAGGGACATTCGTTTTGATCAGAGACATTCACCAATTCCGGTTTTCAACCAGAACTCACTTTTGTGGACAGTATGCTACTAAAGTTGCCAATCATCATACTTGCCTGGCTCACACTGACATACTGATAACCACTTTTTATCTCAAGCATAATCCACTTTCATTAATGAAGCCATTAAACAACTAAACATCTCTGATGGTTATTCAGTATAATTTTCTTTAATGAGCCACCACACGATAATTTCAAACAGCTCACTCACAAATTTTGATGGAATGGTAGTATGGATAAGACGCTAAATAAATATGGCCTTACATGTTTTCATAGTCATCCTGAATCTTTGGCGTCATGGAAAAGATAATTCATTCAGAGACGTTCTTTTTCAGACATAAGTGAATTCAACGTTTCTTGATAAGATAAATAATACACACGTTGATGGCAGAAGTACTTCATTAAATAGTTGAAGTGTGTGGGCTTACTCACAAGGAAAAACAAAGCTGTAGAATTGCATTAGAAAAAAAATTAAGACGTGTGATTTTGGGATTTTTTCCCCAAAATATGCATTTTTGTCAATTTTTCAGCTTCAAAGCATTATTTTTTAAAGAAAATGCAGTAAGAACACTACAAAGTATATATTTTCTGAAAGGTACAACCCTCCCCTACAAAATGATACCTAAAACCCTGAAAAACACCCCCAGGTGACAAATTTACAAGGGTTTGAATATCGAAAAGCCCGAAAATGGCCAATTATACATCGTTCAACGTTTTCACCCATATACATTTGCATGAATTTGCCAAGTACTGTACCACCCACAATTTCCTCAAATAAAGCCTTGAACATTAATAGATTTAAACAGTATCAAACAGAACCAATATTGTCATTTAACTTTTACTCCAAATTAGCTTTCAAGCGAGCTCAATGGGTACACAAAAGTTGGCATCTTTCAATTGAATGAAACGTCTCTTAATTACATACAATGTGAGAATATGCCTTCATGTTTAATGCATACTTGTATCTTCATATCTATTCTAGTTTATCCTATCTACACTTGTATCTAGTCTTCCTTGGCCATGGAGGTCTCTAAAGGCTTCCGACTTTGATTCGTTCTCGTTACTTTATAGAAATCTGCAAGACTGCATGGAAGGTGAACTTGAGATACTCAGGTGAGCTCTGATCTCATGGGTTTCTTTTCCAGAAAGTCACTGAGTGAAAACGCACCAAAATATGCCCAAAATAATACCCCAAAAAAATCTACTACAATATATACCAAACAGGTGTAAACTTTGTATATCAACTTATAGGTAAACATGCTCATAATGGAATGAAGTGTCCTCCCTTTTGCAAAAATATTGGAACATAGCTAAATATATGCTTTGAACAATTCAAAGATGTCATTTTTTAGTACCTATTAAGCACTCTTGGAAGATAATTTGAAGTTGAAGTTAACTAAAATTGTTTCTGTTCAATGTTGTTTAAATTTATTAATTTTCAGAGGCTTTATTTGAGGAAATCATAGGTGGCAAAGTAAGCCTATTTGCAAATTTATGCAAATGTATGCAAATTCATGCAACTACGTGTAAAGATAATCATTACGGTTGTGAATTGTAAATATTTTCTGCCCTTGAAATAATAGACACAAAAATCACAATCAACATTGTGCAGGTTGTATGTTATGTATATCCTAATTAATGGTGATATGAATATGGGTATTGATATGTATATTCATGAAGATTCTCGGTGAATTACTCCTGAATGTTAGTACTGCAGCGATTATTCAGCAACAACAGGCATAATGGGACCCACTTACGGATGAAATAATCGGAATTATGGAATGCGCAAGCCATAAGGCGGTCACTTTGCAAATGATCATATGCACACATAATATTCAAATTATGTATATTTTAAAGTCACAATTGATATCGTAATTGTGTTCCTTGACCTGAAAAAAAATAGTTATAAAAAACAGAATTTAATTTCCCAAGGATTAATTTACAGAGATATTAACAGGCTATTACGCGGCCATTTTTCGATGGAATCATATTCAAATTGGTGTGAATTGTGAATAAAGGAATACTTTTAAATTACTTTCTCTTGTATTTCTGGATTTTATTGATCACATCAAAAACATTGTGCTTTTTCATAAGTCATATGACATATACATTTTTGACATCGCAAAACAAACATTTGAAAGCATTCAATGATAGTAAAATTACCAGGCATCTGATCTTTTTTTTTTGGACTATACTCTCTAACACACGTTAACATCCATAACTCTAGAATCGTATACACAGAAACGAGGGGAAAAATAGCCTTCAATGGAAACACTAAATGTTACCAACGACCAGACAAAACAAACGAAATGCGCAAGAACACACACTACAGTCTTAAAAAAAAATACAAGAAAAAAAAAGGTACCATTCCCCTAGCTCATTTATGCACTCTTTGTAACTTCCTTCCTACGGCAACATATACACCCAGCCTTGGGCTGAAGGTGCCAAGTCTCCTGTCCCTTCTCCCGGCCCGGGGGGGGGGGGGGTGGTATTTGGCGCTGCACTCATTTGGATGATAATGCAGGACAGAACAATTGTTTCATAAACTTAAACTGCAGGGAACGCCATGACAAGAGAGAAAGAGAAAGAGAGAGGGAGAGAGAGAGAGGAGAGAGAGAGAGAGAGAGAGAGGGGGGAGGGAATTAGAAAAAGGAGTATGAACCGCGGTGAGGAAGAAAGAACAATCAGAGCAGGGAAAGGAAGAAGAAAGGGGGAAGGGCATTTGACTTTAACATTTGACTTTTGACTTAAGATATAATTTGTTCTATTTTCCTCCATTTTGCCCCATGCAAATAAACTTTATTTTTGCTTTTATCTATTTTTTTCTTCCATCAACCTTTATCTTTTTTTACATATTGAACAAAATGTTGCCTTTGAGGACATAAACTTTGGTACTAAGAGCTTCAAATAAATTGTTTACCTAATAATATTATGAAATTGTATGAATAAACAAAATCGTTCCTCGGTTGTATAACACCATATGACACATTTTGACATGAAAACGATTTCAAGCAATCAATTTTCCTCTTTTACTCTTTAAAATATGATTCCCAGAATATTGACAACTTCCGGCAATCAAAAAACATATGTTCTATTGTCTCCGGTTCATTTTTACAAAAAGAACATCTTGAATCATCTTTTCTCCCTATTCGAACAAGCCATGAATTAACGGGGATCAAATTATTCAGTATCTTATATTGCGTTATTCTTAATTTTGTATCATTTATCAAACTGGCAGGTAATTTGAAGAAAAATAATGAACATCTTCAAATCCAGTGTCATACATAACATCAAAACGATCAAAAACACTAGGTTTCCAGGGTTATTCAAATGCAGATATATATTAAATAAATGCTTTGTTGTTACGTTATGTAATTCCAACCATCTACCCTTAATCCAAATTAAAGGAATTATACTCAGGGGTTTAATAAAGGGGTGATAATCTTGACGAAGAAAAAAATGCTTCCATTCACTTGGCATCTTCTTGTTACATCAAGAAGAGTGAAATACTGAGTAAACGTCAAACCTTTACCCTTACAATCCTTCCAACGAAGAGGTGGGCCGTATTCATGTAACATATCCGTTACCTTCACAAAACATTTCTCTACTATATGTGTATTTAAAATAGACTTCCCATGAAACAAAATGTACTTATTGTTCCCGATTATTTGATTGGGTACACTTAATTCTCTGTTCTAAAGGAGGGACCACGTTTCTAATACCTCTAAAAACCACCGTGAGACATTAATCTTTAACTTTGAAACGTCCAAGTTGCAGAAGAACAAAAATTCTCCTCCTACAGATGCTAACAAATTCAAGTAAATTGGTTTCCACCCTTTCCTTTTTAACATGTCCCAAATAACCTCTGCACGCATTTTGTTTTTTGAGCTTGCATCATCGACTTTAAACAGCACATTTTCAAACCCCCTTCCTCATAATCTTTTACTAAAACATCGCGCCTTATTCTATCTGGGCCTCTCACAATAAACTCATAAATAACTTTATTCACGTCATGTATTAAAGAATCTGGAACTGAAACTATACTTGCGATATATAACAACAAAGATAAAGCATAAGTCTTAAATATCTGAATTTTCCCGTAAAGGGATAAATCTCTGAATCTCCACCTATGCAGTTGTGATCTAATATTCATCAAAACACTTTGTAATTGTGCCTTCCGGTCGTGAAAGAATATGAAATATCTAATCCTAAAACAGTAAGAACAGATACAAATTCTACATTCCTAAATTATTGCACGTTTGTCTTAGGTGCAGTAGTAAACACCGATGGACCTATTCGCATCACTTTTGTGTTATCATAATTAATTGATAAAGACGAACATATAGCAAAATCATCTAGAATCTTTGCAAGATGAGGAAAACATTGATCATTAATGTTAAAAAAACTGTGATATCATCAGCATACATAGAAAGTTTTATTTCCTCCTGTACACTTAACTTTATTCCCATAATTTCTGGGCTAGATCTAATATGGAGTGCAAGTTTCTCTATTGCTAAAGTAAACATATGAGGTGACAAAGGATCACCTTGGTGGACGCCCATCCCAATCTTAAAAGACCCCAGATGACCTATTATTATTCAAAATACAACTTTCTATATCATTATAAAACACACGCACAAATCTACAAAATTGTTCTCCAAATTTAACGAATTTCAACACTTCAAATTAATATTGATGATTGAGGGAATCAAAAGCTTTTTTTAAAAATCAAGGCTAACAATAAAACCACAAATATTTTTCAATCTAGAATAAAAGAGTGTCTCTGAAACGGTACGAACCGCTTCACCTATATACCTATCTTTGATGGAGGCTACCTAGTCAGAATGAATGATATTAGGTAACACCTTCTTTAACATCATCGCTAACACCTTCGAACATCAACGTTTAATAATCAACGTTTAATAAAGTAATCGGACGGTAATTCTCAATAAATAATCTATCTTTCCCTTTCTTACCTGTCAACGTTATCATTCCTTGTCGTTGCGACGAACATAATTTACCAGACATAAAACTGTAATTCATAATTCCTACGAAAAAAAGCCCCTATTCATTATCCCAAAATTTGATGTAAAATTCTACAGTCAAACCATCATTTCCGGGAGATTCATTTTTAGCCATCATTTTCAGAGCCGCAGTGAATTCTTTCAAAGTCAGAACTTTTAAGTTCCTACTGATGTCATGATTGCGTTCCTTGACCTAAGAAACCTGGATTTAGACACAAGTACTAACTTTCTATGGCTTTACGTCCAAAGATATAAGCCTAAAAGGATACATGGCGGCCATTTTGAATTTATGCAAATTAGGCATTGATCCACCACCAGAATTTTAGGGAATTTTCAATGTTATTTTGATAGCTCTTCCAGGTTAAATGCACGTAGAATTGTTTCTGTTGCAATTTGTTTTGGGTCATTCCATATTTTGACTGGACTAAGATGCAAAAATGAACATGCGTAGGCACCAATGATGGTATTCAGAGTCATAGAATGTGTAATTTCATATTGAGGCGGCTTGTGACACGTGAAGTACGCTGCATCGATTTATGAGCTCGTCCTATTGACGGGGAAGAAGAGAAGATGTAGAAGAAGCTAGAGTCCTTACCGGTCAATGGTTCATTGGAGCCAATAATTCACTTTACCCTGCTACTGTGAGGCTATAAACGAAGAATACGGAATCTTGTGTGCTGGTATTAGTACAGAATATTATTAAATGTTCATCAGTGTGTACATAACGTCTTATGACGCTAGATAGAATCGTGATTTAAAGGGGATGGTTAGTAACTGATCAGTATGAATCAGTGGGAATGCTTGGGGTGATTGTTTGAATTCTTGTGGGATTCATTTAAGAGTACATTCTGTTGTGTGAAAACTCTTTACTTGAGAATGGTCTCATATTCAAGTAATGTGCAGTTTAATGTTTCAAGGTTAGCGTGCCTGTACAGTGATGGGGCATTAAACTGCATATTTATTGAATATGAGACCGTTCTGAAGCAAATAATTCCCTTTACTTAGTATTCTAATATTCATACCGCCAACAGCCGAGTTAGGCTGTTGTTATATATACTATTATATATATCGCTATCACTTTATCACGTTTATTTGTGTTACGATAAATAATTTGAGGCTCCGCATTAACCCATCTCATCAAACATTTGAAAAATGCGTAAATGGAACGACTGATAGTCAATCAATTAAATTGTGATGTTCTCAATGGCTGAACCATACCTTACCTAAAACCGTATTGACGTAACAATATGTATGTATATATATATATATATATATATATATATTCACCTTGGATTGGGTTTGACATGAAAATGACTCAATTTCTCCCGAATTCAAACACTGTGAAAATCTATGAGTATTGACATACTGCCTGTTTCTCTTGAGGTCACCCCATCACCTCAATTTGTATCCTATGGTCTATTTACCTTGGCCTAAGTATTTCTTATTATTATAGAAAAAAAAACATAGGGCATGGTGTTTCATAATGACACACGTATAGAGAGTGTTTGTGGCTCAGGACACCAGTATGAAATAAACTAAAACCTCCACGCACTCTGGTAACATATCATATAAATAACGCATGAACTGCAATCCTGTTGGACAAGCATATTCGGGTTGTAGACCTCGTGTTATCTTCGTCTGTTGGTACATTTCTCGACGCCTTCTTTACCACAGTGAAGTCGAGGATAGGATATTCAAAGTAATAAACAAAAGGAAATACGTTGCGCGAGAATTGTGCTAATGTGTTGATTAATGTGAGTATACCCCTTCCTATTATTCCATTTGCAGATACATGGTAAGTAATAAACTTACCTGGAAAACAATCCAAACAGTGAATATTCTGCTTTCGGTGCTCCTGACAAACCGGCGAAGAAAATGGAGTCTCGTATGTCCTGATCGCATGCAGTGCGGAAAGTTTATCACTTATGAATCTATAATGACCTTTGCCTTCGATTAATCATCAAGTCATGACTACAGTGTTTTTGTATGTACGCAAGCATGCCGCCCTAACATGGCTAAAAGTGTTGGCGGCGTACCAGTGTAACATTCTGTTTGTTTTGTTTTGTTTTGTTTTTTTTTTTACTCCTTACACCTACATCTATATAATACGTTATTCTCATACCTGTAAATGTTTCCCCATAGACACACGTAACAAACGGGAAGAAATAAAAAGACATCACACCAAGCACATGAAAGATTTAGATGTAGACCAACTTTTCTCACATCAGTTGTCATGTACTCTTTTCAGAGATCCTTACAAAACACTACACAACAACGAAAACAGAACACTACAACTTCATTACTCACGATCCAATTACTCCACGCTAACACTACGAAGTAATCTGAAGCAATGTAATAATACATAATAGCTTCGCGTATTGGCAGTACTAAAAACAGCAATAATAATGCAAAAAAAAAATCATTGTAAATGGAATTCTCCGTGATCTTAATTGTGAATTAGAATCAAGGCAACTGGCATTTACGGCATTTATCTATTGTTTCAAGTTTCAAGTTTATTTCATATTTCCACTTTCTCAGTGATGGGATTACAAAATGATTGACAATAAAACAAAAGTACAAAACATATACAACCATATCTTATGTTTGAAGAAAAAAAGACAAACAAACATTACACACAAATATAAATGGTCGTTATCATCTGAGGATATCACAAATAAATGTCAGAAATATGATGGGGCCTACATAAAAGCAATGATGCTTGTAAAAACTGTAGGTTCCCGAATTTATAGGCGTGAAATTATACGGAGAACGGACATGTTTATCTCGACCAACTTAAATTGTACCAGTGCAAAAATCAGTATTAAAAACGAACTATCGAACCACATGAATACTTTAGTATCGCTTAAACGAGACTGTACATATTTCGCCGTGTTTACACACACACACACACACGCACACACACACACACACACACACAAAGAGATCGTCAAATAACTTGGAGCTGCAGACAAAGACAAAAGACTGGGGGTATTAAAAAAAAAATGTTGCTAAGAGCCGGGTAGTGCGTATCCACTAAGTAATAGCCGTTTTAGTTTGCGTTTGAAGGTGAATAAAGATAAGGAAGAAGCAATATCTTGAGGGAGGTCATTCCAGTATCTGGGTCCAGTAAACATAATTGTTTTCTTTGCAAAAATAGTGCGAGTACGGGGAAGGTGATAAGCGTCACTCTGACGAGTGGGGTAGCAATGAATAGAGCGATTTCTTTTGAACATGTGAATAAAAACAGATGGTAATTCATTAGTTGTTAGTTTATACATGAAAATTCCAAGATTATAATAAAATAGGTCTGGAATTTTCAGAATTCTGTTTCGATGAAAAAAAAAAAAAGTTGGTATGAGCAAAATATCCGGCGTGGTTTATAATTCTTATTGCACGCTTTTGAATACGAAGAAGGGAATCTAATAGTAAATTGATTGCATTTCCCCACGCCAAAATTCCATAATTAAAGTGTGGAGATATTAAAGAAGAATATATACTCTGCAACATATAAACAGGGAAGAAATGTTTAAGCTTGTTTAAAATTCCAATATTTCTGGACAAAATTTTACTTACAAAATTAATATGAGTTTTCCAGGATAATTCTCGGTCAATCCAAAGCCCTAAAAACTTTGCGTTATTGACCTGCGTTAAACATATATCATTTATTTTGATCTCATGTGGGACAACATTCAACGAATTACTGAATAAGTTTTTTTCTATATTCAGGGATAATTTGTTGGCATAAATCCAGGATTGCACAGACCTAAGCTCAGTATTCATCATATCAATTAATGTATTACGGTCTCGATGAGAACAAAACAAACTTGTGTCATCAGCAAAACAAATAAATGATAAAATTGGCGATGATTTTTGAAGGTCATTTATGTATAAAATAAATAAAAGTGGGCCCAAGAGGGAGCCCTATGACATTGTTATTATAGTATGCAACACAAACATACATACTGTGTGTTTGTGTTCGTTTGCATTCCCTTGTGACGGAGCATTGTTTAAACTACATAGGTAATAAAACAAACGGAATCCATTCATGCCTACCACTAATAGTGATACTTGTTAAGGAGACACAAGTAAATCTTAACAAACCCATTTTTCATTCCTTATGTTGAAAGTAGGTCAAATATCAAAAGATCTTCAAAATAATATCAATCATGTCGTATGTAATCTGAATCTAAAAAGTCCCGCTTAAATTAGAACATTTGAAGTCATAAGATTTTTGTATTCCATACTTTATTCAACAACAATTCGATCATCTTGACACATGCAACAAATATATATATATATATATATATATATATATATATATATATACATATATATATATATATGTGTGTGTGTATATATAGATCATACTTAGATTGATCACTTTTTGTTACCACATTTATTGACTTTCCTTTTTTTCAACTTGCGGAACGCGAACCATATTAGCCACCTGCTTATTAATTCATTTGTAATATAATATGGAATGTATTCATTATTATTTCACTATAGGCACATTTTATTAAATCCAACTAACAGTTTGGTTCACAAATTGTTTGATACCAAAACAAAACCTAAAACACATACACACACACACACACACACACACGTTATCAAAACTAACGAAACATAACATTGCAGGAAGGTGTTTAGATGCACATGTACGCATGCTCTCTGTTAGTCCTAGGCACTACATTGTATATAAGCATTACTTCTGCAGCTTTAATTATCTGCAGCCCCATTTTTCTGGAATGCTCTTCCACTGACTGAGTATCAGATCATCAGAAAGTATTAAAACATTTACAAAGCATCTTAAGACATATATCATATTACAATCTTGTTTTGGTTGAGTATTTGTTGAATTGCTCACTGGGTATGAGTTATTTTTATATCTTTCTTGTTCTTTACATTTTCATATAAATACACCGATACGAGCGGTGTGAGCTATTTTTAAATCTTTCTTGTACTTCACACTTTCATATATACACCGATACGACGTATGTTATTCTCTCTTTATGGCCCTAACTCTGCACCTCAGATAGGGCAAAGTAGCGTGTCTTCCTTTCATCACAACTTAGTACAGTGCCAATATGACATAAAAGAGGTTTAAGGCACAGCAAATGTAGACAGCTTTTAACAAATTTTTGCCTTCCCTGTCCCTATTCTAAGTGTGATTAAGAGAACCACAAAATGTAAAAGATGTAAACAATGGTTGCTTGACAAGCATTATCATTTCTGAATGCCATTACTGAGAGAATAATAAGCGCATACACAGTAAAAAGGTGCAGACCTATGCTGAATCACCAATAACATCTACTTTTCTCTTGGGTACATGTCAGTGGAAACTCTTTTTTTCCACAAAATATTCATTAAAAAAATCTACATGTGAGAATAATACATCTCGGGTGTCGGGGTCAAAGAAAATACCCCATAATATTTCATTACACGTGTACTAGATCGCGGTAATAGATTGTATACCAAAGCAATATGTATTCAATAAGTATTCGAATTTATCACATGATTGCTTTACTTTAAGGAACAAGATAATTTACATAGGCCTAATCAACGAATCTCATGTTTATCTATTAACATACAAGAGGAATATGAAAATGAATGCGTATTATAACTACTCTCTGAAGTGATGGCTTCTCGTTTGAGGACTTCCAAAGACATCGGTCAGGAAATTAGGAAGACGACACAATCAATCCTTGCTTCAGAGATGACAATAATTGGAGCATCAAATATATTATACAGCTAACATTATGTCGTATAAAGAATGCCTGTTTTCTTTTGTAAAATGATTTATTCACTGCAAGGGTTTGCTTTGCTTTACAACCTACAGTAATTAATTATGATACTGATGAACATGTGGTGAGTGTGTCACTTATCTCAAATTTCAGTATCGGTACAATGGCAAAAATTTGTTGACCTTTAAACTTAAATGAAAACTCTTCGGCAAGAATGACGCTTGAATGCATCTCCAGGACAGCCATGAATGCTTCGAAGAGAAGTAATTATTTTGGCGCATCCTGAATCCTCTGTTTGCCTCACTGTTAAGGGGGAGTGGAAGAGAAAGACAAGTGTTATGATCGATCGTCTAATTATTGCTTAAGTACGAGTTAGTACCCTTTGACAATTCGACAGAGTCAAATTCACACTGCAAGAGCTGCTATAATTAGAACTCTAAGTTGTCATGAATCTCATTCCAACTCGAATGTCTAACTTACTATTTTACTTTATCCTACATGTACACCCATCTCAAATGTTTGATATAAAGAAAACATTTCAGATAGCGGTAATAATTTTTATAATAACACGAGTTACATACTGATACTCTCCCAATTATTTTTTACACTATTATTGGAATGAATTGAATTAAATGGATCGAATACGATTGAACTAACATGTAATGGGATTGAACAAGTTCTCGTTATGGCTACGGCTCTGCGGAATATAAAATACAATGATATGGGTTGTTTTTCTCACACTGCTTTTGCTAGTCATTTCTCTAAATGAAAACTTTCAACCGTGTTTTTGAAACGATTGAAAGTTAAAAGGGTGTGATACGACAATTTCACTATGTAATCGGAGAGTTTTCTCCTTGATATGGATTGTCTTAACATTTGATGGGTGATATGTAATTCATAAAAATCTTACCATTACAAATCATCATTCAGTCATCAAAATCGTTAAATTCTCCATTAATCATTATCTGTCATTGTTTGTCTGACATGGATAAGAATCTAAGTAAACATTTTGTTGGAATTGTGTTTTTCGCTTCTTTACATTTATAACTCTCAGTGTCTAATAAGTGGGTAAGTTTAATAAAATCAGATCTGCTGAGAAATGGGAATGTCAATATGTTAATTAATCCAGTGCTTTAGAAGGGTTGTCAGCCGCTACCATTCGATGCCGATTTTCTATTTCGGTATTATACATTCATTCATCGCATTTGGCCAATGTGTTCGAGATGGTTGTTACCTCTCTTTAAGAGATTGTACATTTTTGATTGAGACCTAACATCAGGTTTCTAACACTGTGCGTGTGTGTGTATGTGAGTGTGTGATACTGAAACATCTCGTATGAAATTTGAAAGAACACGAAATTCCAAGAGCAATTCAAAGTTTATTTGATGAAAATTTGTTTTGAAACGGTTAAGATATCGAAAACAGAGCCATCCTCATAAAAGGGGGCCATCTTTTATTACAATCGCTTTATCTTACTTTGTTTTTAGATGTCTCAGTCATTTGTCAATAACTTTTGAATGGGTTATTCTCTGAATGGTATGCTCTGTACTCATAAGTGCATATTTTGCAAAAAGTTAAAGGCCAAATTTTCATCTCTATCAATACTATATAATCCCTGAAACGTTATCCATAGGAATGACTATGTGTATTTTTTGTGTGCGTGTGCGTAGGGACTGATGGATGGGACAGTGCCGGTGTACAGTGTATGCTTAAACTGATAGAAAGTAGGAGTGAAGGCAAAATACACGGCAAACTTACCTGCTGTCCCACTGAAATCAGGTGGTCGTCAGTTGTGTGACTTTACCATATTTGATTCCTAGTTAAAACAGAAACAATGATACCAATTAAAACGTATTGAAACATAGCAACTCTACTCAGCAAGCACCTGGATATTAAAGAGTAAGGTGAAATCAAACGGAAAAAATGTGATCGTGCATCACAAAACCAACAAAAAGTCGCACGTCTTTATTTTACATGAGGACTCAGAATAAGTGAAATGGGTCAACCAAGTCAATCTTGATGTTTTCATAATTTATGAGAGATTGATTCTTCCACGACATTGTTTCAAGGTTTGGGATCATGAAATGAATGGGACGTTGTGTTTGAGAATAAATATGTTTTTTTTTTTCTAGAACGTCTTTCATTTTGTAGAATAAACATTTAATAGGCCCTTTGTCATTTCATAGAAATCCTTTTGGCAGGCGCTCTTCACTTTCAAATCTAATAACTTTTGGGAAAAATGGTGCTATCGCTTTGAAAGGTGGTAGTTGTAGACAGATGTGCCATGCGTGATACATCATCACAAAGCTTAAAGTCCGCTGCCTTGAAATCTGCCCTTATCTTGAAATCTATGTGTATCATCTTTTTGTCCTTTTTTTCTAAGGCAGGGTCTCAAATAGAAACAGTTTAAGGACAACTCTATGTATTGTTTGATGCCGTCTACACAAGTCTGAGAAGAATGTTTATCTGAAGTTGCTGTACCACACAATTTAATGTCTGTTAAGTCAATATCCCATATTTTAACAATAGCACACAGTTTCAAGTTTTAACCAACGTATGCAGTATGGATACATTTATAAACATAGACAGTTTTGGACAGCCTTTACGAGAGACAATGCTAACCATTTTTCAGCCTTTCATTAAAAGTGAGGACTTCTTCTACGTAATCGTCTTGTTACTCTCACTGATAAGTTAAGATATAAGGCGGGCTTACCTGTCATGATTTCGGCTGCCAGATCTACGAATCCAGCGTCGTACACCTTATCGCTCAACTGTCTTTTAACTTCCTGGTGGGCTCCTAATTTCAAAAGACATTCGATGTGTTCGAGACAAGAGGTCAATACTATTGAATTATAAATTACAAATTCCTGTCATCAAACGAGTTGCTTTACCTGTCTTGAATTCTAGAAACACCACTGTAAAAAAGGAAAATTGAAAGAAAAGGAAGTCGATCCCTTTCACTCGTTTCCACACTATAACACCAAATAGTTTGATTGAAGTTGAAATAAAATTTACAAAAAACTCTTGTGTGTCGAGGAAGGTCACATGTCCCAGTTTGTCTTACCCTACAGTGTCGTCTATTATCATAACATCAATGATCAAGAGTGCAAAGTTGTTGATTTGAACATAACATCCTAGGTTTAATACACACCATTTTTTTATAATGCGATAGCTGCAAAACTAAGTATCAACCTCTTTTTTTTTTTCAGTGTGGAAAGCATTGCTGTCCTGGCACTCAGGAGACGAAATAAGTGTGATTCTGACATGCAGCAATGTGCCTCCTACTGGTTTATGGATTTGAGATCATGGTAGCCTAATTATAGAGTATATTTCTTCCTCCAGATTGCGCTCACATTTGCATCACCCACCCACGGCATCGACTCAATTTTGTTAAAGTGATTAAAGAAGGTTAATTGGATGAAAGATCTTGCTCAAAATATACATAACAGGTTTTGATATTCACAATGTTAAAGCTTGTTCATTGTGATAAGTAGGCTAAGCAGTCAGAAGCCTTTTACCTCGTTTGGATGCAAATTTGTTCATCCTGTTATCTAGAGTCCAGATTTCCTTGCCCTGCTCCACCCATCTTACAAGAAGTTCCAAGACGTCATTCTCACAGTGTGCACCAGGTTGCTCCAGTTTGATGCCCAACACTACGCAGAGCTGGCCGGCTTTACTAGGGTGTATTTGACGTGCTAATTCTCTGAGAACTTCCCTACTCGGGATACAGTCTCTATAGTCGCCTATGGTAGCAGATATTATGGCAACCAGTATACGTTCGTTATTTCATATGGAATTTTATACACACGGAACGTGAGATACTGGATTCATGAGTTACATATAGCAACACTGCAGTATGTTTCTATGATCTCTTAAAATGGTGCTTTATTCCAGATAAGTAATAGTATCATCAAATAATTCTGGTGTATCCGCATTGCCATATGGCTTATTTCTATGCAGTGTAATGCTTGCATGTGTTTGAATGCGTGTACGATAATCTCCCTGTCATGGTTGTGCTTCGTTTGAAACGCATCAGTTCCCACAGAGAATAAAGTCTCGATATACGACTTTGATGGGAGAGACTACAAACAAAAAAGTAAATAACCTTCTGTCTGATTAATCTTATAAAAAATATATTTGTTGTGAGATATATTTTTGCTGGTCAAGGTGACAAAATATTGATGATTTATATTAGTGACACCTGCTCTCATTTTCAATCTATTATTGCTCCGCCTTCTGTGACGCTACTTTGTTTCTCCAAACTTACATATCATAGGTAATGGATGTCAGGTTAAATCATCAAAAGGCACCTGAAAAAAGTAACACTAATTAGTTCAATGTAATACCTAGTAGAATTTCCAGGGCAACAGGTTTATGTCCAGCGTCATGCATGATATCAGCCAAGGCGGTGCGATGGTTGTAGTCTGGTGGACACATCATCTTCCTCCACTCTGTCAGCATCTTCATGTTGTCTTGGATCTTGTCTTCTGTACGAGTTTGGGTCTCAGTGTAATGCTCAATACCAAGCATTTTGGCAAGCATTGCTGGTTCGATTCGTGTTGTCACAGCCATCAGATCGCTGGTACTCACTTCGAAATCTGGTGTGACGTCAAATATATTGCAATGATGATTTGACTACAGGCGAAGTACAATGTAATATGCCATCCCGTCACCATAACAGCAGTGTACACTAAATTGAGGGGCTTCAGCAATGACACTTGCTCGCACTCCCAGGTCACACACTTTAGAACAGAGTAAACTCTCCCGAGCCCCATTACTCTGTCCTATACAAATGCAGTATAATAGATTGGGAAAATGCCATTAAAACCATAAAGCCACAATGACCTTGATTGAAAACTGACAAGCTGTGGTTGATTGGGTAGGTTACCAAACGTTGTTGGAGGTGGACACTTATCAACTTCAGAAAAACGATCCCTTTTGCCTGAAATCAGAAATATTTGGAATATTTTGTTGTTGTAAATCGTGTTTAAGCAGACACCCCCTTGCAAATGTGAGGACTAAGTTCAAAAGTTGATTTATCTGAACATGAAACCTGAAAGATAATATTTTCCCGAAGTTCATTGAATTGTTATCCTTTATTCTAATACGTATGTCCACTGAAAATAATCAATGTTACGAGTGTATAGACCTTTACCCCTGTCAGGACTAGTTCTCAAAACGCAGTTTAATCACACACACCAAAAAACAAAAAACAAAACAAAACAAAACAAAAAAACAAAAACAAAAAAACGTCGCGCCTTTTTAGATATAAACATCAGTCAACACTCCTATGGAAATAACCATTCATTCGCAGTGTAGCCGCTGTTTAGCTCTATCACTTCTGGTGCCATCGATTTTTTTTTTTTTTTTTTTTTTTTTACAATTTTAAATGTTGAGGTCTTTGCTACCACACCCTCCCTCCCCCTCCTTTTATAACACGAACCTAGCTCTATTTCATTTGCTTATAGAGAAAAGGGATTAAAAAAAATAAAACCATAGTTCGGGACTTTGAGGTCCCCCCCCCCCCCCACACTAAAAGAAAAAAAAACCAACACAAACAAACGGGGGGGGGCGCTAGGTTGAACAAAATTAGAGCCTATCAGCATAATGGTGCTTCCTTGGTGAATATCTGTCAAGGATTTGTCCCAAAAATATTACTGGTGAAGGTTCATGCGCAGTTTTGATACCATCTTTGTACACAAGATCCGTGAAGTAAATAATAATTTGTACATTTCCTGCTGAGACGATTGCACATTTCCCGGCTCCACATGGGGTTTTGTCTATTACTATCATCTATGACAATAGTTATTTCCATAAGTTTACTTTCTTCTTCCAAGAAGAAAGCCCATTCTCAGATGCAAGGGAGAGTTCTTCCTCTTTCAGGCTGCATGCTGCCCAATAAGGAGAATAGTTCTGATGAATTACAAAATGCAACGTTAAAGCCTAAATAAGAATTCGATCATTTCAATCCTCCAGATAATACTTTTGGGTAGTCAGTTTTATTTGGTGTGATTTGAGGGGGAAATCATTTTAGTTTTCGTGTTGCGTTCATCATTACTTACCAAAATAGAATGTTCGGGCTATTTCCATATAACCGCACTTTCTCAGTAGCTTGGGAAGCGCTGTCCGATTCTGTTTTTTCCCACCGTCAGATTTTTTGTTCTCCAAGTCATATTGTTGTCGTACAACTTCATTTGTTCCTTTTTCACTTGATGCAAAGCAATGATCAACTTGAAATTGGCCCAGCCGGTGAATGCTGTAACCCAAGGCTTGGGCGAATGGGTAGACATCAGTCATGAGCAGGCGCCTGGCCAGTCGGGGAATTTCAGCTTTGAAGACTTCGTTGTATCCTTTCTCCGCAAGAAGCTCCTCTGTGAACAATCAATTATGTGAAACCATGCATCAACAAGCCCGGACGTACGGGAAAAGCATTGCCTCAATTTCATGGAAAGCCAGATAACTTCCCATAACGCTCGACCATCCAGCGCATTTGATTTTATGACATCATCTAGTTCATATCACGTTTATCTAAATGAACATGGGGATTGTAAAAGGGCTCTGTTGTGCTTATCTGTACATAAAACAGAAATGTAACACGTGATTCGAGACTGGGATCATTTACATGTAAGGATGAATGTACGTGTGGATAACGAATTGCAACGAATGAATAGTGTCATTTGCAAAATTACAATCGTATTCTAGTGAAAACATTGTTCCACTTCGGTAATTATATATCGTCCCTGCAATACATCAAGTAGATTTAGTGGTAAATTGTAGTTTGATTCATTCAATTAAATATGAGATAATTTTTTTCTTTATTTCTCAATGTACCGAAAGACGTTATCTACATGTCATTCTTTCACTTTCCTAAATGAGCCGTAATATATGGAAATACATGGACATGTTGAGCCATCCTTCACTGTAAAAAATGTGACATGCGACATGTTTATGAACTAAACACAGTGTTAAAAATCTAAACACTTTGTTTAACATCTAAACGCCCGGTGTGTATAGCACGTGTAAAGTATTGAGAGTTAAAGTGTTTAGCTTGGAGTGTTTAGTTGGAGTGTTTATTCTGGCTATGTCCAAATATATGAAGGAGTGTTGGAAATGGTGTGTAAATTGCAATTTCTAGTTTCCTTTTATCACGAGAAAGTGGAAACTGTGACGGCATCAAGATACACTATGAAACAATTCATGTTTTAGGCCTTTCATGGAAATGCCTAATCAATAAGGAAATAGGATAACCTAAAAATATGTAATACAACTGTAATAAATTTATATTTTGGTTTCGCATGTACAGTTCTATATTTTAACTGCTAGAAAAAAATGGGAGTTGCCTTTGTTAATAATTTCGTTCATGGTTTAGGGCATTACCCAAATGTTTGTTGGTTAGGCCTAAACACTTCTACTGTCAGGGTAAACAGACGCGTTTACATTTAGAACGCCTCGTAAACACGTTCTAAACACCGCACATGTTTAACATAAACACTGTGCTTACTCGTACTCTACAAGTCAGCAGCGCATGTGACATGACGGCCGCGGCCACAACGCACGCAGTGGTGCCCTGTGCGTGCACTTCTAGCGCACACTCGTGCTATGCATAATTATGACCATAATCAATGCACCATTGGCGGGAAAGGAGATGTGCGCGTACGTCCTGTGCGGATGGATCTGTCTGATTGGCTGGCTGGCTGCCCTAGCAGCGTGATGTGCGTAGGCCTACAGTACGTGCGCATTCATTCGAGGCTTGTTATCGTCCACTACACTGTCCTTACGACTCGATCGACTGCACTGACTGTATTGCCGTACTACTGTATAATACTGCATAAAGCTAAAGGAGCGGATCTAGCTAAGATGGCGTCGAAGCGATAAAGTTCTAGCCTGGCCGGCCTGCATGAAAGCGGTAAGTCTGCTAAGTCTGCTAAGTCGGTGAATAACAAGATTTATTGCAAAATTGCCCTCGTTTAATGTAAAACTGTAGTATGCGTAGAAATAGGCTACGCCCTGAAAGATTTTGCTCGTTTGTTTTAGTTTTCTATTTCTAAATCTAACGTTAGAACGGGGAACGCTCTCCTAAACTGTAACGTGTTAGTGTTGTTAACGTTGCAATATTCCTACACTCTACAGATTACCGGTACCGTAGTTATGGGTAAACTCGGCCTAGCGGGTAAACTCACTGTATCTTTAATTTTTACGAAGTTATGAAGTATCTTTCATGTGAATGACGATGGGTTAGTGACTATATTTTGAGTGAAATTCAGTTTTATTCCCTGTTAATTCTTCATAACTCAACAGGTGGTGAAAATTGAATGTAAAACCCATTAGGATGTCTTGGAAAGGGATGCCGATGGCACCAAAGTGGGTGAAGATGATGTCCTGACGACTGTTTAAATTCTGCAAGACATTACCTCTGCTGGCAGAGAACGAGGAATGGTGCAGTCAGCAGAGTAAATCAACTGGGGATAGTTCATCACTGTATACTACCCATGTGGAAAGTGGAAATCAAGTAAGTACATGTACTCAAAATTGCAGAGCCAAATCAATGAATATTATGTAAAAGGGCATGTAAATTATTTTCTATAAAATGCAGATTTTAGATGCTTTAAGTTCTTCTGTTTATTTGTTTGTTTGTTTGTTTGTTTGGTCTTTTTTTTTGGGGGGGGGGGGGGTTAGCTACTCCCGACTCCCGAATCCAATCCATTAGCTAAAATGAATATGAAAAATTGATTTATTGCAAATATTGTTGAAAGTGTAAATTACAGATGTGAAAATCTTCACCCAAGAGACAAAGGATACAGTAATGGTCGTAACTCTGCTTGATAATGATGATGAACAAGTAAGAAGCAACAACAACAACAAAAAAGACTTGAATTATTTCCAGAAAATTCATCAAAGTAAGTAAAAACTGACGCAAGACACTAAGTGCTAATGTGATGAAGGGATTCTGTCATTCCTTTTAATTTGAACTTGCTTATGGATTCAGTCAACTTCTTTGCTATCCATTCATTTTCAGAATCTATGGGAGCAGTTAAGTCCATTGTATTGGAAAGCCAACTGATTTGTTTTCCTTGTGTAATCATTTCTTTTTACCAGCACCAGTACGTCATGGAAGAAATGACCAGGGATCACACCAAACCTGTCTGGATTAGAATGACAGATGCATGCGCTTACTTCTATACAACCCGTCTAAAAGTGCAAACATCTGAGGATTACAAGGACATCACAAGATATACTGATATACAGTATATCTATAGGCCTACATGCCATATGAAGGAAATGAACCATGGATAAATAATTTTGAATGTTACTAAACTAATCTTTTTCCCGCTAGCCATGTGATGTCCCACATCGTCATGATGCACTACAGACCTATTAGGAGGCATCCCATCTGTTAGAGCAACCTTTCTATTGTTTTTTTTTGTCTTCACTGACAGTGTGCATCTAAACCTGTATACTAGAATAAAGTAAATCATATGGGGGTGATAGGGTTTTGTATGCGATGGGGCTTCAGTTCTCCGTGTGTGTGTATGCGTGTGTGTATTACATAATGACGAACCTCTAAAGAAATATGAAGGTAGGGGGCCTGGATATAATTCGAAGAGGAATTCATTGCTTATTTGATGAAAATTGGTTTTGAAATGGCAGGGATATCCAAAACAAAGCAATTCTATTGTCCTCTGTGCTTACGATAATGGTCACCTGCATTCTCATTGCTCATAGATATGTGTAATTGTCTTTTTTAAAAGCTGGTAAGTAAAATTGTAATTTTATCTAACATGTAAAGACACTTGCTCGAAATCGTTTTACACTATTAAGAAAAACAATTTTATTCACTTCATTTTATTCATCAACCAATGTCCTTGTAATACACTGTTAAGGTATTACTCAAGAACTTTGTTCGATTGGCTTTCTGTTATATTCTTGTGCAAAAAGGAATATAGAAATCAAAACAAATCAAATCAAAATATCAGCCATTTCATTTTTCCCTCAGGTGCTCCCAATACAATCAGCAGATATTGGACGCAAATAAGAGGCCAGTAGTTGCATTTGTTTGGAATTCTTTGCAATTTTCTTGTAGACCTGATAGGAAATGCAGTATTCGGTAATTAATATTTTCTTTCTGAGATATTCTTGAAATCGGTCACATGGAGAGAGGTATTAGAAATGTAGTACAACATGTATGGAGAATAGGGAGGGGTCTTGCAACTGACTGACAAATTGACAAGGGAGGAGTCTTGCTGATCACATCGCGTGTTCATGACAGCCTTGCATACCCTCCCGCCTCCAGTTGCAATGCATTATTTTTTCTTTGTTCATATCCTCTTGTCTTTACCAAAAGCTCTGCTGTGTCGAGATTGAAAGTAGCCCTCCATACCATGATTATGTGGAGTATGATGAGACTGATTAGACTCTAATAGACTATTCATGTATACCCATTGAGTTTGACTTCTTTCTCCAATGTTCTAGCAAGGTAGTTTTTTCTCACTCACCCCTTGAAATCCACTAACATTCTAATATTTCTCTCAAAATAGCAAAAGTGAAAAATCCATACAGTACTGTTAGCCTACATGTACTTTCAGTGATCGTCGCAGTGAAAAGAACAATATCATGTATGTATTTAAGTTCCATTATTGGTACTGATCAGGGAGTGCAGATGTTCACCACAGGCTAAATACAGTGAAAACATTTTTTTTTTCTTTTTTTTGGTCTCCTTATGATGGAGTGCATCATCTACACTCCCTGATCAGTACCAATACGACCAAAGTGTTGTGCAGGGTATAATTTGCCGTGAGCTAATCTGGTTCGGGTACACCCCAAAGCACTAATTGCCAATAGGCCTAATTGATGCAATCTTCAAGGTCGGCATGGATTTGTTCACAGACTGCAGTTATGTTCCTGGAGGTGTTACATACATGTCAAGCTTCCGAAGCGTTGAGTTGCAATTCACAACCAACAAGTTTATTAGTTTGTTTTACAATACTAAGAATTAGTTCTGAATATAGTAGAAAGACGGCAATTCTTGAAAGCAGGCCAAGAATTACATGTGACTGAAAAGTAATTGTTAAATGCAATATTTTTTTTTCTCCAAAATGAGTTGTGTGCCATTTCCTGCATATACAAACTTTACTGTGTGTATGGGAGAGAATTTCATTTACGTCTTCGTGTACAGGCCAGTGACTCCCAGGTATCTTGCATTTAACTCAGTATTGTGTCGTATAGCAAAACATGGCAATATTTAAAGGGGAAATCCAGTCCAAATACAAGCTAGTCTGATAAGAAAGAGTAAAATATTAAGAGTTCATTGGTGAAATTTTGATAGAAATCGGATGTAAAATAAGGAAGTTATGACATTTTGAAGTTTCGCTAATTTTTGAGGAAACAGTTCTTGAATGGTTGATATGAATATGCAAATGGCAACGTGGGCATGTCATTCTCTCACAACTTACTTAATTTCAAGTTTTTCATTCAAACGCAATTATTCCCGAGGCTCAAGTCCTGATATGTCAAACTGATCACTTTTCTGAAGTTATTCAACCAGCAATACCATAATGTTTCACATTTCATTAACATAAACATTGAATTTCATCATTTTTTGTACACGATCAACGGAAAATTGTGAGGTTATGGTATGGTCAACTCACTCATTTGCATATTCATATCCACTTTTAACTGCTTTGCAGAAATCAGCAAAACTTCGAAATTTTATAACTTCCTTATTTTTCATCCGATTTCATTAAAATTTTTACTGTTAAACTTGTAAGATTTTACTCTTTTTTATCAGACTATCTTATTTATTGGACTCGATTTCTCCCTTCAAGGATTTTATCTTATTATTCATCAGATATTGCCAAAGCTTTGACTGATGTTTTGATAACTTGCATTCAGAGAATTGCCTTTGACTCTTGTAGCCAAAATGTTTGTGAAAGCCAGCCCAGGTCTTCCCTGGTATTATGCGATGTAAGTGTGCTGATGATTTGGTACATACTGGGTAAATTTAATTCTATATAATGTTATGCGTTTATCTCATTCCATGCACACAAAAAAAGTGAAAACAATCCACTGTACATTAATAAATATACATGGAATTAACATGCATGATGATATGTCTCATTTAAACACGTAGAAATTAGCATGTATGAATGTATGATGTGTAAACATGTCTCATATAAACACGTGGAAATTACCATGCATGATGTGTAAACATGTCTCATATAAACACTCAGCATGTATAAGGTGTAAACATGTATCATATAAACACTGAGAAATTGCGATGTTTAATATGTAAACATGTCACATGTTTAGTGTATGCAATTTTGTGATCGATCTAAAAATCAGACATGTGTTCTGAGAATAAACACTTAAATGGCAAATAAACATGTCGCAGTGTTTTTAATCTGTCACAGCGAATAAACATGTCGCAGTGTTTACATTGTAAACATTGCGTCATGTTTATTTTTTGGTTCAGTGTTTAGATCTTAAACATTGTGGGTGATTATGTGACTGTGCGGTGTTTAGTATTTAAACACTGTGAGTGATTATGGTGTAAACGTTTGGTGTTTAGGCTATAAACAGAGCAGGTGTTTAGTTTTTAAACATCATAACCGTTTAAAACATAAACATGTGTGTGTGATAAACACCTCGGGTGTGCTGAAAATAAACACAGCATGTGTTTAGTTCCTAAACATGTTTAATAAATAAACGCGTCGCAGTGTTTTTAAACTGTCACAGAAAAGTGTTTAGTTAGGTGTTTAGAAACTAAACAAATTTTTTACAGTGTTGTGACTGAATCTCAGTAATCCTTCCTTTTGGTCAAATTTCCGCAGCTATGTTTTGCTCTGCAAATATGCATCACATAAGTATGTAGCACTCACTGATAAAAAGGGCAAGCAAGCACACGATGATAAAAGTATAACCTGTGCTACTATTGAAAATCAGGAATCTCATCCTCTACCCCCGAGCTTCCCTCCAACAGCAAGTGTTGTTTTAACCTTTTAAAGTAACGGATAATGTTTTACTAAAAAGATAATTCTTCATCTAAAATGTTTCTCTTGCAACTTACTGACACATTGCTTTTCATAGACGTAGTCATTCAGTATTGATCATTCAACGCTTTAGTTTAAGCCATGATAAAGAAAAACATACTAATGCATAATAATATACTCGGCAAGGGCTATCATCTCGATTGCTAAACTCAGTCGTAGTACTAGAACCCATTAATTTTTAATTTTTACAATTTACAATGACTCATCACCGTCGTGGTGTCGTAGGTATTAAATGTGCAGTTAAATGCCCCGTCACTGTACAGGCATGCTAGCCTGGAACCATTAAACTGCACATTATTTGAATAATATGAGACCATTCTGAAGCAAATAATTTTCACACAACTATACTCTTAAATAAATCTCACAAGAATTGGCACAATCATCCCCCAGCAGTCCCACTGATTTCTACTGATCAGTTACTAGCCATCCCCTTTAAACACGATTTTCCTTTTAAACTTGAATTTTCATGACTGAGTGACCTTTGTTTGTCTCCATTACGTTTTGAAGAGTTTTAGGCCATTCAATCACTTCAGAAAAACAATGCAAAATACGTGTACATTATAATTGCGATTTCGTTTGAAGTGAGGCACCACATTCTAAAAAATAAATCAACCATTCTATTCAAGATCAACGAAGTAAGCTATACCCAATTCCAAATAGAAAGTAATTTTACCGTATTTGGCAATCGTCTTTTTCAAAGCTTTCCTGATCCTTTCTCGCTGGCCTGCTCTCCTTCTTCCCCTCTCCCTTTCAAGCGCTAGAACGATGTCCATATCATCTACAGACTCTGGGTTATCAAGCCTTAAGTCTATGGCGATACTTCGCACTACCTCCGGGTCGGCATACTTCCTGATGAGTTGAATTTCCTCCTTGGTTATGCTGCTGACTACATGAAACATCAACAGTAACAACAAAAGATAGCATAAGGAAGATTCTCCATCTCTGCCTTGTCACCATGTGATACCTGCAGCCAAACAACACTCCTGGGTTGGATGATTTTAACGGGTTTGTTTTTCATCTCATCGTTGTTGTTGTTGTTGTTGTTGCTACTGTTGTTAATGTTGTGGTTAGGCCTAATTGTGCATTTTGACCTGATCCCTGTTACTGACCCGATTAATTTGATTTTATGCCCCGAGTCAATTGACCTGAAATCATACCGAGTATGAGGCGAGACATTACGGAATAGTTGATACTATCATTTCTATTATACATTTCAATCACCTTGCAATAAAAAAAAACCGAACAAACAAACAAATAACTAAAATGACAAAAAAAAAACACTAAAACACAACTCAAAAACAAATCCAAACTTAAATCAAGGTTTGACATTTTTCTTGACGGTCGTCGGGGCAAGATTCCAAAAGAAAATACTTCATTATCATTCGACGCTGGATATCGACTGGACAGCAAATCAAAACTTCGTGTTTATTGTAACAATTCAACATGAAGTCATACAATTTAAGACTACAGTAGATTTGCTAAAAGTTTACTTAAAATTGTTCAAAGACAAATCGATATAGGATGCATGTATGCATACATGTTTCTATATATTACTGTAGTCATACTGGTAGTCGCAGGTCGACACAGAAACATGGACCTACTATACAGTATATTGTGTATAATCATAGTTGATGTCGTCGTCCTTTAGTAATACGTTCTTTATTGCTTACATCAGAAAACAATGCAAAAACTGAAATGTACTAATTATGCTAATAAGTAACGACAGAGACAAAGAGAGAAAAAAAGGAAGACAGATCTTTTTGGACTTTCTCTAAGGGGAAAATGCTCCAGGATTAAAAAAAGCAAAATCAAAAAACACAAATAAAACAGAACATGTGAAATAAATCTATTACCACATTTATGATTACCTAAATCATCAACAAAACAGATGTTCGTATTACGCCTGTATTTGGTATTCCATTGAGGATGTGTTGCCTTAATTACATCGTGTGATTGTGTGTTTGTTTTCTAAATCTCCCCAAAAGAGAAATAATTATATTATAATAAAGAATCATAAAAACGCTCCAAAATTATGAGCCTATGAAAGACGCTATGTGGTCGCAAGAAACACTTACCTTTACCTACATCTTCTTCTCCCTCGGTGCTGGCTGCGCTGGCTGCTTCCACGTCTCCCTGCTCCTCGAGTGTTGGCAATCCTGATTCGGTGTCATTCTGCTCTGCTGTTTGACATTCTGTCTTGCACATCAGAGGAAATGTAAGTGTGGTGGTAATATAAAAAAAATAATAAGCAACAAACGCTAACAACCTCAAGCATCCCATTCTCTGGTTTTGGTATAATCATAATTCGATGATACATTGGCAAAGACAGACCAATACCAAATTGACCTTTCAGTCGGCTAATTATATAGGATATAACCATGTATATATAGGACGGCCATACAACTACACTAGTCTATTGACATTATCGGAGAGCTGATCATGCGTGAAAGGGCCATTGCCCAGCATATTCTTGCTTTGTTGACATATATACATATCCCTTAGACCACACGCAAAAAGAGCGAATAACTATTGATAAAACATATCATAATCATCTTGAGACGCATTCTTCCTAAAAGAATTGATTAAAAAGCTTTTGGAAAGCAAAGATTTTGCCTGCATATGAATATTCTCTTCTTTATAACACATTGTTTTACCTATTAACGCAGCGCTCTGGAAATAGCAAGAACACATATTATTGTATATTCAATATGTACTGTAACATAATTATTGTCATGTATAGGCCTATATTTTACTATCAAAGTCGGAGTATTTGTGTCTTGTTCATTGCTTGCTTATTTTCCTTTAATTCTGCGTCGTTTTCGTTTGTGTGGTTTTTTTTTTTTTCATCTCTGGAGGGAAAAAAATCTTAATATGAAGAGCTTGTTTGCAAAAACCGATAAGTCCATATTTGCCCAATGGAGATATTTGTAATTAAAGGTGAAGAAAAATAAAGAGAATAATAAGAAAATTTTTGTTTCTTTTGACCATAACTTCAAAAATATGCCTTTATATGTAGTGAACAATATATCATTTAAAAGGTATTATTTTGTACTTTATGAGAGAGACCATACTTTAAAATCTTCAAAAATGGACTTATCGGTTTTTGCGAACAAACGCTTCATATGTTATCATTTTACTTTGTTTTAAATTGGTATATTTTGTTTCCATTTTCTCCCTTTTCGTGTTCTTTTATGTACGTTTCTTTATGTCAAGGATGTCCTTTACTTCATTCAAATCTTTTTTAGTCAATTATGAAAATTAATTTTCTATATACTCTATAACAGGGAAATAAATGAAATAAATGAATGAATGATTATCTGAATATTATACATGCCGTCAACAACCGCATGCCCTTTTGGAAGAACAGTTTTCCCATTCAATCCTTATTGCCTTACATAGCCTACATATACACGTGTAGGCCTTCGACACTGGTTATGTAATTTTTCTTCTTCTTTTTTTTGTGAGAAGCATAATGCGGCTGCACATGACCGTTACAATAGGCCTACAGGACAGTGGCGGATCCAGGAGATGACACAAGGCACCTCCTTTATGTGTTGATAGAACAAAAGAAATAAAAAGAAGAATATGGGCAGGGGTGAGTGCGAACGGAATTCTGGATCCGCCCCTGCCGGATTCTATGGAAAGAGAATGTATCAAAAATATTATTTTACATTCCTTGTCGAATTGCTCAAATTCCATAGTATTTTCTTGTGGACAACGTACCCCGACAAGATTATGGACGTAAAAAAAAAATAATACATTGCACAATTACCTCAAGGAATACAATTATTTACCGCTTGGGTCTTCTGCATTGTCTTTGTTATCATATTTCCCTTCCTCGGATTCATTGGAGCAGGACTTCTCCTCTGTTTCCTCCGTATTTTGGTCTTTGGTCTGGGACAACAGTGCGGCTGCAAATGTAGGGAAATTAATGACAAAGCACAAGTCCTTTTCATTCGGTTGTGTGTGGGAGAAAATACCATTTAAGCTAAGCTCATAGCAGTTATCGTCTGAAATAGAAACCGATCAAATTTAGTTGCGCTTGGATGACCATCCGGGTACGAATCATAGTTTCGTCCCTCGGCCTTTGCCATATTCAACAATTCCTCAAGGTGTCATGATTGTATATAGCAAACCGATAGTCTGCGCACTATTACTATGACACCAGAGATTATTTTAAACGTTTTACTATATAACTCTAAATGAAAGAGAAAATCTAAAAAGCAGACACAAAAACAGACAAAGCAATAAATGGAACACCTCGGAACAACATGGATGATTATTATCATCTTCCTACTCATCATCATCAGTAATAGTTGACAAAAACATGCTCTGCTTTGATATAACAGACAATAAAAATTTACGTCACCCTTTTTGAATTACCTAGGTGTGATCTTCAGGCTTCTTCTTGTAGCTATTTTTTGTAAGTGTTATCATCTTCATGATCCTGATAGGAATTATGATTATTGTTCAAATCATTGCACACGTCCAAATAAACTGGACACATGGCTTGACGCAGAGTTCCTCGAAACGAGCTGTAGTCTTGATAAATTATCGCTAGAGCACTATATTGTATTGTGTTGATTCCGTGCCTTAAAGAAAATAATAACTTACTCTTTTCAGACGGCGCGTCTTCCACAGAATTCTTTGCATCATTGCTCAAGTCATTGATGGAACCCACACCATTACCTGTGCTGCCTTTGGTAACAACAAAAATAATTAGGAAAAAATTAAAAACAGATTTCCTATTACCATCACATTCTTCCTACTTTCAATTTCACTATCATTATTCTTTCCCTCATTGTTATTGATATAATCATTACATATTTGTACTGTCATGACACAAAATTTAATGAGTAACACAATTTGTATCAACCTTGTTAACGCTATTCCAAAAACAGATAAGCTTTACCGATAATTCAAGCACTATAACAATTTTTGAAATTGTACGTATTTCTTAATAATACGCTACGCTTCTGCAACACCAATCTGCCTTTTTAGATTACGTGTTTCCCATTGACTGTGGTGCAGGAAAGAAAGAAAAAGTATAATCATATCATACATTTTCCATAGACGCCTTTCCGCGTATAGTTGGGTGAATTCGTGAATGGGTTACAGAATTGCACGATGTTTATACTATGGCATTTATTCTGATGACTGAAGTAAGCACGAAGACACATTGGAGATAGCACTACGGCTATAACTATCATCAACATTAATTTTCCTCTCTCATCATGTACCTCACGAACAACTTCATTATTCCCTGTCATTCTAAAGACGGTTGCCTCATCCCTACCAGTCACCATGTGTCTTCTTTCAGCTGTCTTTATTAGTGAGTTGCCCGTGATGTTTCAGTCTTCTGATGAGACATTGCACAACAGAGTCTAATGCAAAGCAGAATTAGTTGACAAGTCTCTTAATAACACACAAGTTTATACTAACTTTTATAGGCCCTACATTCTATCCCTGTCGGTCTCGCTTGCTCATTTTGGATGGCCACACTCGGCTCCTTCTCGTCGTAGATGGCGCATTGGTCTTTCTGTATGCATGTATCTGTTAGAAAACGAAATTGAAACGTTATGAAAGGAAACGAGATGACTCATTTCGACGCAAATTTTTCAACAGGTATATTCGATTAGATATATGAAGAGTTTGTTCGCAAAAACCGATAAGTCCATTTTGGAAGATTTTGAAGTACGATCTCTGTCATAAAGTACAAAATAATACCTTTTAAATGATACATTGGTCACTACGTATTAAGGTATATTTTTGAAGTTATGGTCAAAAGAAGCAAAAATTTTCTTATTATTCTCCTTATTTTCCTTGACCTTTAATCGCAAATATCTCCATTTGGCAAATTTGGACTTATCGGTTTTTGCAAACAAACTCTTCATATATTGGCTTGGGAAAAAATACTGTTTGTAGGCTTCAACTCGCCTTTTCATACTGACAAAGTGGATTTCTCAAGATCACGAAGATGGGAATGATTATCTAAATCGAGTTCAATTCTGATATAGAGTTTCAAACATTGATTCTTGCCTCTCTTTCTCTCTCTCTCTCTCTCTCATTCTCTCTCCCTCCCCTGTCAACTTAATTTCCAATCAGTATTTTACCTTAAGTTTATCAAAGTAGCATTTACTCTATTGTTATAAAATCAATTCAGAACCTGATTTAATACGTTTCTTTTGATAATACAGAATACATTCCATAACAAAAAAAAAACCGTGACAAACAAAATACCAGTAATCACGTGGTACCTGCAACGTCCTTGCGGTCACATTTTTCAACAGCTTCACGAAGTCGACATCTAATCTCGTAATTGCTGCATTTTTGGCTCGACACCCAGTCTTCCAGCAGCTTGTCTGTTCTAAACATCCATTCCAAGTTCTCCCTGTTTCTGGCATCTACGTCTTCTGGCTTCATGTGTGTTTCTCTACTTAGTGACACGAAGTGTCGTTTGGTTATAGCCAGGGCCACTGTCTCAATGCTCTCCTTATCCAACGGCTTTTTGTTCTTTTCTGAAACTGTATAAGATACGAGACCGGCGACAAATTTTGATAACACGTCATTCACTGTAGTTTTGTCAGAAATAACGCTGTGCACTTGACACTTCAAATACTCGGAAACAAGACAGGTTTGCTAAATTATGATCCTGACGGTACCGAAAGTCATATTTGCACAACAACAAAAGCAACAACAGCAACAACAACAACAACAAAGATATCGAAGTTTCTAGTCATTATATTTATACATAGTCTTGCTAGATACACTTTACGCGTCTTGATAACGTCATGAACTGTTAGGAATAAAGGACCCGCTTTTGATCCTTGGAGGAATAACTGTTCACTATTATATGGGCACATGCGGGTTTCTTTTTTTCCTTCGGTAAGATTACATGCAAGACAATTTTAATGGCCTGTCATACAGCCAGTTTTCAGTCACGGTCTTGAGGCAACGAGGAGGTAAATTGAAGTGATAACAATGCGGCCAATTTGTTAACACTGGTAAACTCGTTCTGCTCTCTGTGGGTACATTATCAAGACGACCTGTATTAGCGACAGTATGATCAACGCGTATAAATTCTGGTCAAATTCAGACTACATTTTTCACCTTACGATAGGGAGAGTCGTTGGAAGTGTTATACGCGTGCCTGAAAAAAAAACAACTGAAAAATATGTTGATTTATATATAACTATACTAAGTTGTGCTCTGTATCGTTCGTTTATTTTTCTTCCTCTCCCCTGCCTGTTTTCTCTACTGAAAATATGTATTTTGGTCTACATTTTATTTATCATCAAAGTCAAAACCGTATGTAATTTGCTTATTTACCTATTTTTATTCTACCCTGCAAAGTTTTGATTAAATACATTATAGCCCCGTTTCGTATTTGTAGGACTTACAAACCTGAATAGTAATCGCATTAATTACAGTTGATATGTCCTCACGTCAATCTATTTACAGGTGTCATGAAAGACAGGCATTTTTGTTCAGCAACACAAGAAAACTGATACAAACACCCCCCCCCCCCCCAAAAAAAAAAAAAAAATAAATAAATAGATAAACAAATAAAAATAATAATTATAACAATGACTCCACATATTATCATTAAAAAAAGTTCTACATATTATTATGACGATAACGCTTGTAAAAATCGGTTGCAACAACAAAAGAGAGTACTAAATAAATTGTGCTACAGATTTGTGCACTCATCTTGCTGAGCTTAAACGTTATCATTTCATCCCTACAACGTAGGCTTTCTGCCTTTCAGACATGCCTAACTACAATTCTATGCATTCAGAGAGTCAGCCTTCGTCAGTCACTAACCTCTAGAAAACATGATCTCTGCTGCCAGTTTTCATCCTTGATACTTGAAAACTTCTGGATTTTAATGCAAGAGAGAGATGCACACTAGTTGACAAAAAGATCCAAAGTTTAAAGCTTAGGTTGAAATCCTCTCTGGGGAATCAGCATACTGTATCTTTTTGCAGAAGGACTATATGGGATACCCGAACTCTTAGACATTTTATTCTTTGATTAAAAAAACAATGTTTCGTGTTTAAAAGGCGTATTTTTCTCTGTACAATGTATCTACTATGTTACTAGAATATGAATTACTTCATATGATTTTCACTTTCGGACAAACATCAACTTACTCTGGAAGAACGTCTTTGCCACTTCCTTACAACCAGTGTTTTCCAGAGCCAAACAAAGTGTCACCATGAAGTTGATATATTTCTCTTTCACTGTCGTCTGTTGTTGTTCCTTGTTTTCTTTTCCTGTCCTTTGTTCCTCTTTCTTGTCTTCTTCCATTAGAGTCAGTTCAGATTTCTTACCAACTATCACTGGTGTCCTTTCTTCGTTCTGGCCTCCAATCACTGGCCTCTTTTCTTTTTTCTCGTCCTCTGTCACTCTCATCTCTTTTAGTTCTATATCTTCTCCTTCATTGACATTGGAACTTGTCCTCTGTGTCTCAGCACTAATCCATTCTGCTAGCAATGCAGAACACTTCTCCACCTTCGCTCTCTTTGCCTCTAATTCAAGATCTATTTGGGTTATGCCTAGTTCATTCAGCAGCTTCTCAAGTCGTTGAGGTTGTTTGTCGACAGACCAGCAGATATGACTGATGTCGTCGTGAGAAATCTCGCCTTGTTTACTGCGATATTCTGAGATTTTAAGGTACAAAGAAAGCATGTGTAGTAAAATTTCGAATATAAAATGTGACTGTGCACCACAAAATGAACAAAAAGTTGCACGCACTGATTTTATGTGAGGACTAAAAATAGGTGAAAAGGGTTAATTTGGTTAATCTTGACTTTTATATATTTTCTGAAAGAGCAAGTCTTCTTCTACATTATGCTAAAGTTTGGGGATCATAAAATGAACAGGAAAGTGTGTTTCTTAGCAGTTAATCTTGAACATTTTTTATAGTGTGACTAGGTGTCTCTTCAGAGTCCCCTTTTCATTTCTTTAAAAAAAAAAAAACCTGCACACATTCTCCACTTTCAACTCTAATAACTTTAGACAGGATGATATGCTACCGGTACTGCTTTGAAAGTTGGCATTTGTTATGGACAAAATGTGTTGATAGAACATGCCCAATTTAAGCTTCATCTGATAATCCCTTCATTGTGGTTAAATCTGTGGTTTTCAACCTATTTTTTTTTGTCCCATTCATTGCACAGTTAGCACGGCTTGGTGAAGATTAACCACTTGAATAGACCCTGTGTTTCTTTTCTCAGTTCACACTTTTCTAGAGTGGGTGCTTTCTTTCCAATATTTAGATAGGTTAGGAGAGTCCATTTGATTTGATTTATACATCATTTTAAAGCTTGAAGTCTGCTCTTTCGCAATATGCTCTTAACTAAAAATCCGTGTCTGGCGACTTTTTGTTTGTTTTGTGGTGCAGGGTCACAAGTACAAAAGGATATCAGAGTAGCGTTCGGTAACAAAGTTATAGATAAAGCAAAATCAACAAAACAGGCGAAACAACTGAGGTAAGTACAATTAATAGTCAGCGAAATTTAAAGGAAAAAACACCATATTATCTTAATTAAGTTTAAATGTAATCTTACTATCTTCGATGCTATAAACCATCTTAATGACATAACCAATAATTAACTCAGGATGTGTATCAAACTCCCATTATTGATTCCATAAGGCACCGATAAACTCTCTATTACACACACACACATACACACACAATCACACAATCACATTACATTTATATTTTACATTACATTACTTCACATTATTACACAGACGAGGGCATATAAATAGTATAAATGGGCAATAAACTAACCTTCCATCGCTTTCTGTATTATTTTATTTGGGCTGAACTGGCTCAACTGTATTTCCTCTTCAGTCTTCTCTTTCCATCTGCACAGACCGTTGTACATATCTTTAGGTGGTATTACCAACTGACAGTCATCACCCATGAGGAACTGTGTAAGGGCCTTAGCGAGCCCCTGGTAATTGTTAATCTTGGAGCACATCTCCCAAAGCTCCAGGTAGGTGATGGACCCTTTGAACAACAAATTAGAAGAGCGTACAAATCGCCATGACTGAAACGTGCTGGCGTAATGATAATATGAGGCAATAAGACGTAGATAAGTCAGTACTTTAGTTGGTAGTTAACCAGTACTCTTCAACAAAATATTTGTTATTCTTTCACGTGCAAAGTTGATGATTTTAAAATAATCATTTCTTGCTCGTATGGCGTTAGTACAGAGCAAGATCACCATTATATATATGAAATACGTGAAATACGTTTCGGGGTAAGTCGAGTTATTGTCATTGATTGCGTTGTTCTCCTGTTTGCAAAAGCAGTAGGCATAACATCAAATTTTTTGATAATGCATGCATAGATTTCTACAAATCAAAGTTTTCTAGATATGAAGCCCATTCCAAATTTTGTCAACGTTACATAACTATCTCTAGACGATCAATTCCGAAATAAAACATTGAAAATAAACATCTATGGGGGGAAGCAATGTATGCAAGCATCTGATTTGACTTTCTTAACGTAACAACATTGGGATGCATATCTCACTCTCAGTCAGAAAAAGAATGGATAAAACAGTTCTCTTTGAAGAGGAAAATATACATTCTCAATGAATTCAGAGTAATCTACGCAATTAGAGACAGAAAAAAATGATTTACATTATCTAATCCGATCTGGTACTAATTAGACATAAGATTGAAACGATTGCGGCGACACCATATCAGCTCACCAGAATATCGCGATTGGTTGATTTCTGGCTCCCTCTTTCCTGCCGAGGGCAAAAGAAATGCATAAAGTTGTCATTTGAGAAATTTTCTTGTTATCTGTAAAATTAATTCATTCATAGTCGTGCGTAAAAATTTATATCTCGCAAGGTCAATGCTTTAATACAATGTAGACTTCTTTTATAACGTTTTCATGGTCCTTATTTCATTTACATGCCAAGCCAATCACTTTTAGATTGTGCAGCTTGTTTTGTGATATTTTACATGCAAGTCCAATGCTTTCTCTTGTGCAGCAATTTTAACTTTACATATGCGTAACCCGTGGAAATCATTGAACAGAGTACCACCGATAAATAATGTCAAGATACAGCAGGGGTATGTGCAAGAATGTGTGTGTGTGTGTGTGTGCGTGTGTGTGTGTGTGTGTGTGTCCGTTTCTTTTCCTGGTTCTCCCCTTTTACTTCTTTCTCGCTCCAGCTCAATCTATCTCTCCCAATTTGAGTTTCTTTTACACTTTCTTATCTATGCCACTGCAACTACCACGTTAAATATTTCAGATGTGTGTCTATCATACATTTCAACACTGACACCTCATTGAAATAACTCACACATCAAAGATTCAGGAATGCAATTTTCACTTACCTTTGCCGACGAGCCACTTTGCCAAACAGGTGACACCAAGCAAAACCCCGGCAATAATACTGACGATGAGAGCTTCAATAGAAACATTGCATACAAGAAGAAAATAAAGACTTTTGATGCTCTGGTGGAATAACAGGGGCGGATCCAGGAATTCTGTAAAGGGAAAGGGGGCGCAACTAATATTTCTGGTGCCACTTCCGGGTTTGGGTTTTTTTTCTTTTTTTTTCTTTGTATTTCCTTTGTTTTTAAAGGAAAATAAATGGAAGCGTGTGCCGGTTGCGCCCCTCTGGATCCGCCACTAGATAAAAGAGATATTGGAACGGTTCTGGTTTTGAAGAACATCCAGAAAGTGAAACACAGCCCCAAATATTTACGATGTACCTTTACCGATATGTGCGCTGACTTTCCTCTGTTTACTTGCTTGTCCTTTCAAGATGTGTTAATACTTTTGACTGTTCTGCATTGTAACTGGCTGTCTAATGGTTTCAATAGATAAAGAGATACATGTGCATAAACCTCCACACCACCAAGGCGTTTTTATTCTGTTTCATATTTACGTTGCTGTCTCTATTATCTTCCATAAAATGTGCTATTCCTTCACCGGTCCATATATTCAGGGAAGATTTAAATCTCTGAAATCAACTGCTTCTTTAAAAAGGATAAAATGCGGAAAGTTTATGGCTATCTTTAAAATTTTGGATTTCATAGATAAGTCTCGAGCATTTGTCAAGTCAACAACAGAGCATTTTTCAAGTACCAACAAGCCTTCCTTTTGACTTTGATGACGTAATACTGTCTGTAATCGTCGGCGAAGTCGGAGTCATGGTGATGGTCACGGCAATCCGTTGTAGTTCGTCCTGCGTGGACTGCGATTCAGCTACGCATGTAAAGACCCCTTGAACACCTGTCGAAATGGGTATTTTCGCATCGATATTCTGCGTTCCATTATTGTATTTTGAAAAGTGGTAGGCAATATCGGAGACCTCGCTTTCATCATGAAGCCAGTATATGTTGACGAGATCCTGCGGTACGTTTCTTGCCTGGCATAGCAGTCCTGAGTCTTGTCGGTCGTAAATCAGGGAACAGTTCGTATTTGAGCATCCTTTGACGGAGAGAAAATCTGCAGAATAAAGATGAACTCTCAATTACTTCCCGAAAAATGTTCGTACTTGTCCTACATACACAGGTAATGGATGGCGATAATCAATCAAACCAACTAAATGTTTTTAATATGAATATCACTTATACTGATTAACACGACATATTCAGGAAAACGTGCAGGTCGTGCTATATCTAGGAGAAGGTAATGGAAAAGGTTTCAATGCATTTGGCTATCACAACTGCACGTTACCAGTAATTGACAGATAATTTTACTGACAGAATATCGATTAAGATTTTTCTGTGGGGGGGGGGGGGGGGGGGCGCTATCTATGCATTGTGGAAAAGTTAGAAAAGAGGTTATTACGAAATTTAAGGCATATCAATCATCATATCTTTTCATTTTTTTTTTGCCACAAAAGTGACGATATGGTTATTATGAATCAATACAAGACAGCATGCATTTGCGTTGTAAAATACTTTCGATGCAAGTCTATAATCTGATACAAAAAGGTGAAATATAGCAAGTCAAGATATGATAATGCTCTCACGGCAGAGTTGGCAAATAAACATTTGAGGAGAGACGTTAATTCCCCTCCCCTAAAAAAAAACAATAAAAGCTAGCATACACTATAAACTGTACACAACTTTCAAACCATCCCTGTAAAGAAACAGGCCATGGGAATGATATTGTTATAATTGAAAATGACAATAGTAATAAAAACATTGCTGATGATTATGATAACAGTGATGTGATATTTGTACAAATCGATCTTTCAGCGAACGCGTTGCTCTCAAAGAAATTATTTCGTAATGAAGTCATACTTCCAACATTTAACCGAGCATAAAATGCAGGATATAATCTGTCCAGTCGCCCATAAACGAAGCTGGTGAAAGGAGAAATAGCGCTTTCGAAAGTTTATGTATCAGGGGAATCCACTAGCTCCATACCTATTTACTTATATCTCACGTGGCATGCTACACTCAATCACTTTAAAAAATGTAGATATGTAATGTCTTTAACCTACCCTACAGTCTTTCACTTCTAAATACAACCTTATATTATAGTACGCTGAAAACGAACCTCTCACAGACACATCCGTGTAGTTTCCGATGAGGATGCCCCTGTAATCGGTTACATTGCAGTAGTATCGGCCAGCGTCATCTTCATCAACTCTGTTAATGACCAGAGAATAGTTGGCATCCAACGTCACCAAACCCGCTCGGTAGCTTTCGCCATCGACCACATTCTCGTGCCAAAGGACAAGAGTCGAAGAGGAACTGAAAGTATTTCCTAGAGTCATTTTTAGGCCAAGGGATGGAGGTATGAGTAAAAAAAAAGAGAGAGAGAGAGAGAAACAATCAGTCATAATTGTGTAATATTGTCTGACGTGCAGAAAATTTTATCACGTTGTCTCGGTATGCACAAAATGAGATGCAATGGCTTCCTTGTAATGGGGTTCTTGTATAGGCTTAGAAAGGGTAAAGGTATGAACGGTATTGTTGTCGAGTATAGTCATCATAGAAGAGAATGCCAGAGGTTACTCTTATAACCAAAAAAAAAAGAAAATCAAAAAAAAAACCAACAACACTCATAATAGAGCCATCAAACAATGGATTGCAGGAGGCTCTCATGAATTCGTAGACTGGGCGACTCACCGTTACGTCTATTTTCTACATTACATTTCATGCGTTTTTGTCTTAAATAACTATTTTTTCACTTTTTTTCACTCTGTATCCTAACACTGGAATGAATTCCCCCTTTCTCGAATTAAGGACCAATTTATAAATTCATACGATGACCTACACATGTTCTTTCACGTTTCCTTCAATCTAGTGCAATCTCACAATAGTTGGGTTTTATCGTTTCCTTACCAGACGCTGTGCCAAGCACGGCGTGATTCATACAGCGATTGGGCTGTGTATACTTATATTTTGTAGTAGTGTCTGTAATGGCATGATTGTCTTTATGCTAGCACGGTCCTGTGACACAAATTGAAAAATGGTGTGGTTATTATTGTTATATGTTTTTTTGGGAGGGGTTGTTTGATCAACCCAACGTGCTCTAGGGGGATTTCTTGCAACATTGGATTCCTGCCCCGATTAAGTCATCACCTTTGCGCCATGTTACCGACTGTGGTGTTCCGTGGAATTCGCACATAAGTTTTCCTTGAAGACCTCTCTGCAACACCGGACGGACATCAACGATCACAACACCATCAGGAATTAGACAACCTGTTTATCAATGAAGTTCATTAGAAACAGAAATTTGGCGAGTTCATAATTATATGGCTGACAGTGCTGCAATGATTATCAAGTTGAACTTATACACCATCTCCTCTCTCGACAGATTTATTCACTTCTTGATTGGAGCATGGGTAACCTGAACCTATTACGAGATATTTTGGTAGAGTTCCGACAGTGCGTTTTATAGTTGCCCATCTACCTTGTTTCATAACGACTGAACTGGATATTTGCCTTGTACCTAATGGGGGGGGGGGATATCGTACCCTTCGTGCATCTACTGTGGCTTGACAATATTGCTTTTTTCAAGGATTGTCATGGAAACTTATATTAGGTTATACATAACTCATTTTAAACATCTGTAGACTATATAGTCTACAGATGTTTAACTTATACATGTCATGAACTGTATCGGCAAATTTTAGTTAACTGGCCTTAGGCCTACTTGATCTTATTTTGATTTGATTTTTTTTTTCTCCGTATGGCATCATTTACATTTTTTTATCGAGATAATCCAACATAATATATATATAAATGCGATATTCATTACAGCTAGTTCTACAATATCAAAAATTTTGGTTACCCAAATAGATGTGACAAAATAAGAGTAAGGACTACTTGTGTTATGAATTACCATACAGAACGGTCGCCAATGATAAGCAATAAGCTTGACTCTTTGGCAACCGATGTATACATTAATGCAATAGGATAAGGGGTGTCCAACATGATATTCGTGGATAAGGGGAATAATAGGACAGACGGAAATAGCAAGAAAGATAGGGTGATAGAAACCTTCCGATAGCAAGCTTGCCAAATCAAACTCACAATAAATATATACACGTATACAGATTATAGTTTACAGTTACGTATTCACATATTCACATATTCACATCTTCACGCACAAATAGAAGAGAATAGAATAGAAGAGAAGAGAATTAAGAACAACTAAGAACTATACACAGTTCAGCGCCCTACCAGGGCGTATAGAGAAGTATAACTTGCCAGACACAACAAGAGTACAGGACAACAGACACAGAGACGTATCTAACATGGGAGAAGTGCAGAATGGGCACAGGCAGGTGCGTCCCGTATGGGCAGAGTCTGAAGAACAAACTATAAAAGCCGGGGATAAAGAATGAATGGGGGTAGGGTTTCTGCCAACGGCGTAGCCAGGATTTCATCTTAGGGGGGGGGGGAGGCGGTTAGTCTGCGAGGGAGCGAGCGAGGGGGGGAGGGTGTGGGAGGGGGGTGTCCCCCTCCCACGGTAAGAACTTTTTGCATTTGGATGTTGTAAATGGTGCAATTTGATGCATGTTTTGCGCGTTTTATCGACGTCGAACAGTCCCACTTGTTTGTGGTAGCAGTTTATTTTGATGCAGATTATTATTGAACAATTTGCTTATAAAATGGTGTAATTTAGATACACTTCTTGTATTAATTCTGTTCACTGAATATCATGAACGCGACTGAACCCGAGCGAGTGGAGCGAGCGAGGGGGTAGGGGAGGGTGTGGTATGGGAGGGGGGTGTCCCCCCTCCCACAGTAAGAACTTTTTGGATTTTGATGTTGCAAATGGTGCAGTTTGATGCATGTTTTTGCGCGTTTTATTGACGTGAAACAGTCCCACTTGTTTAAGGTAGCAGTATATTTTAGTGTAGATTATTATTGAACAATTTGCCTATAAAATGGTATAATTTAAACACACTTCTTGTATTAATTCTGTTCACTGAATATCATGAACGCGACTGAACCCGAGCGAGCGGAGCGAGCGAGGGGGCGAGGGGAGGGTGTGGGAGGGGGGTGTCCCCCTCCCACGGTAAGAACTTTTTGCATTTTGATGTTGCAAATGGTGCAATTTGATGCATGTTTTTGCGCGTTTTATCGACGTGAAACAGTCCCACTTGTTTAAGGTAGCAGTATATTTTAGTGTAGATTAAATTGTTATTGAACAATTTGCCTATAAAATGGTATAATTTTAAATACACTTCTTTTATTAATTCTGTTCACTGAATATCATGGACGCGACTGAACCCGAGCGGAGCAAGCGAGCGAGGGGCGAGGGGAGGGGGTGTCCCCCTCCCACGGTAAGAACTTTTTGCATTTTGATGTTGCAAATGGTGCAATTTGATGCATGTTTTTTGCGCGTTTTATCGACGTGAAACAGTCCCACTTGTTTAAGGTAGCAGTATATTTTAGTGTAGATTATTATTGAACAATTTGCCTATAAAATGGTATAATTTAAATACACTTAATTCTTTTTATATTAATTCTGTTCACTGAATATCATGAACGCGACTGAACCCGAGCGAGCGGAACAAGCGAGGGGGGAGGCATTGGGGAGGGTGTGGGAGGGGATGTCCCCCTCCCATGGTAAGAACTTTTTGCATTTTGATGTTGCAAATGGTGCAATTTGATGCATGTTTTTGCGCGTTTTATCGACGTGAAGTAGTCCCACTTGTTTAAGGTAGCAGGATATTTTAGTGTAGATTATTATTGAACAATTTTGCCTATAAAATGGTATCATTTAAATACACTAGTCTTCTTGTATTAATTCTTGCACTGAATATCATGAACGCTGTCTGTTCAGCAATAAAACAGAAAAAGCACGAGGGTGTAGATAGGGGGCATATCCCCTCCCACACGAAGGTGATTTTGCGTTTTCAGACCTGAAATTCAGCGATCTGGTGCACATTTTTGATGCAATGCTTTTTCATCGAAGTGTTAAAAGTGTGAATTTAGCTCTTATTCCGAATGTGCACCATCTGTGCGTATGTATAAAGTCTAGAGCTTAGGGGAAGGGGGATTCCCCCTCCCGCTCGAGGAGCTTTTGCGTTTTTAGAATTGAAATAAAGCGATCTGGGTATAGCCACAGTCCTACTTCTTTGCATGGCGGGGGGGGGGGGGGGCAGGGAGAAGGCGTGGGCGAGTGTTATCTCCACCCTTCCCTTCGAAGGAAGGAGCTTTTATCTTTTTAAGGTTGAAATTGAGATATCTCGTATACGCATATTTGATGGAATCAACATTTGGAAAATCACAAAAAAAAACCAACAACTGATGGGGGGGGGGGGGACTGAGGGAGGAAAGGGTCGATTAAAAGGGGAAATTCCCCTTATGAGGGAACCTTCAGTTTTCGGAATATAAGTCTTGTGGACTCAGAATTATTCAGAATTTTTTGTAAATCTAAAAAGTGTACTTAGCTAGGGAAAGAGGCACAGAGGGGAGGGTTTGGGAGGGGGATACCCCCTCCCAAGCACGAGAAATTTTGCATATTTTGAACTGAAATTCAACGATCTGGTGCACACTTTGAGTGAACTATTCAAAAAAATATCTTATTTGATGAAAGGTTGCAAAGGAGACCCGCTTCATGTGCATGCATACAGTATACACGCATTTTTTTTTTCCGCCTCCCAAATCCCCGGTCCAAATCTTGGGGGGGGGGGGGCGACCGCCCCCATCGCCCCCCCCCCCCCCCCCCCCCCCCCCCCACCCCCCCCTGGCTACGCCAGTGGTTTCTGCATAGAACATCACTGGTCGTGCTGGTACTGTGTGATCAACATGTTCTTAAATCTTAACTGCTTTTTTGAATGAATATAATTGTGAACTTGATAATTCAGGGGACCCTTCATGAGACCGACTGGTCTCTGACGGCAAGTGGTTGCTGCTGACCCGAGATATGGTCGAGGAATCCCTTAACCGAGGAGGGGATTTAAGACACAACCTAACCGAAGCCTACAATTTGGCAGCTCGGAGGATTTCTCACGCATTACGAAATTTTACGAACCTGTCAGAAGAGATCCGGAGAGGACGTGAAACATCACAACTCCAAAACACAAGTAGGTGCAACCCTGAGTGACTAGATTTACTGATGCAGTTTATGGAACGCCATTAAGGAAACAATACAAAATTCATTTCACTCCAGCCAATATTCATTTCACTTTTAACAAATACATTTCACTCACAAACATTGATTTTACTTTTTATAAAAATACATTTCACTTTTCACAATAATACATTTCACTTTTAAATTAGAATTCATTTCACTTTTCACAAAAATACATTTCACTTTTGAATTAAACTTCATCTCACTTTTCACAAAAATACATTTCACTTTTGAATTAAAATTCATTTCACTTTTCACAAAAATACATTTCACTTTTACATAAAGATTCATTTCACTTTTCACAAAAATACATTTCACTTTTACATAAAGATTCATTTCACTTTTCACAAAAATACATTTCACTTTTAAATACAAATTCATTTCACTCTTCACAAAAATACATTTCACTTTGGCGTACCATATCACTCAGACGAAACCATTTCACTGCGCTAAAACCATTTCACTCTGATAAAACCATTTCACTCTGATAAAACCACACTCTGATACAAAAAAATACGTTCCTCTTTTTTCCCGGCCAAAAGGTGGCGCCAGTCTGAGAGGAGTCACAGTGCCATGGCACTTAGCACTGAGCTGAGGTGAGTGGCCGGCCGGCCAGCTGGCCGGCTGGCTATGCAGTACCTAGATTTAGCGCGCTACGCTGGCGCGGAAGCGACGCGAGGCGAGCTAGCTAGCAGTCGACGGTCCTCGCCTCGGCCTAACTCACATGCACGCTCGTGCCGTTACATGCATACTACATCGAGAATTGAATCTACGCCTGACTTGCTGAATGATTAACGTGTGTTTTACAACGCTTTTCAACAGCGATGTTGTGGGGTAAGTCTGACTTCTTGTGATCGACATGCTATTTTTTCCTGTTCAAAATGAGTATTTTTTTGCCGTTTACTAGTATCTCGAAGTTGACATAGTATTTTTCCTCTTTCAAAACATTCCCGTGTTTATAGCTGGCTGCTGACCCATCTAAAAATGGGATTGATGTGACTTTTTGTTCATCAGGTCGGCAATACTTCGTGCTTTACGCAGTGATCGCATCTAGTGCGGACGGGGACTTTTTCGGACCGTAAATGCACCGTTGTTGACGATCTCTGCGGAGGTGCAGGGTCAGTCCCATATATTGAAATTAGCGTTGTTCATTCGCTCAATTGGAACTTCGTGATATCGTGTGTTGTGTACACTTCTACTTCTACGAAGATACTCAGCAGGATCCATAAGTCGGGATGTAGTGCTAAGGAGTTGAACTTAGGTGCTCATTTGCAGTGCATGCTTGTTGGTGCATTAAAAATATATGGTGCGAGTAAAAATCTTGTTCCTCAGTCTAGATGCTGAGTGGAAGAGCTCAGGCCTCCAATGAAGTGGCTTCAAGGGCGTTTTTAGGAAGCCCATTCCAAGCAGTTACTGTACGTGGAAAAAATGAGTTCCGATAGAGTTGGGTTCGGGTAGGAATTGCCAGCAACTTGTTTGGATGGTACTGTCGTGTGTTGCTAACAATCATGGGTGATGTGTAGTGCTGTGCATTGATGGCTGCCATGTTGTGCTGAATCTTGTACATGAGGAAGAGGCTAGCAGCATTTCTTCTCCTCTCCAGACTTTCCCATTTAAGCTGTTCAATCATGGCAGAGACACTGTCTGGACAGTAATACCTCTGGAGGGTGAATCTTGCCGCTCGCCTTTGGATGGCTTCTATTTGGGAAATGTGTTTGTTTGTATGTGGGTTCCAGACTGAGCTGCAGTATTCTAGGTGTGGTCTCACTAGGGAGAAGTATGCTTGTTGGCGGATCCTTTGCGAGGTCTTTCGTAGGTTTCTGCTGACTAGTCCTAGCATCCGATTGGCCCGGGATGTGATGTTGTTGATGTGACTTTGCCAGGATAGGTTGGATGAAAAAGTTAACCCTAGATACCGGAGATCTGATACAGATTCAAGGGGAGTGTCTCCCAGGGTGTATGTATTTCTGATGGCTTTGTGTCCAGTGTACAGTGAGTCAGTGTAGGCCGGTGGCGGTAGGCCTACAATTGTATGTGGCGATGGCAATTTGTAAATTTGAATTTACAACTTATTCACAAAAATTGTACAGTGTACAATGTGTATGCTGTCTATAATAAACAGGGTCTTAGTCTTCATCTCTTAGCAGTTAATTATTATATGATTTAGGCACCTACTCATCACTTAATACAAACAAGAACAGTATAGATTCAATATTATTATTATTATTAGTTTTTTTCTTTCGCATGGAGAAAGAAGGCACAAGAGCGATTCTAGTATTTGATGTAAACATAATTTTCATGACATGTTTAAGAGTTGACCCGGCTGCAATGTTAACACTAATAGAGTACCAGGCTATTTGAATTTTTCAAGTTGGTATACAGGTTGTCGGTAAATATAGAGATGTATTATTAGTCTTCCGCATCTACAATTTGTAACAATAAAGTTTACGAGGATGTCTGAATGAATGCAATTATTCTCAGAATAATATGAAGAGTTTGTTCGCAAAAACCGATAAGTCCATATTTGCCAAATGGAGATATTTGCGATTAAAGGTCAGGAAAAATAAAGAGAATACTAAGAAAATTTTTGCTTCTTTTGACCATAATTTCAAAAATGCCCTTTTATATGTAGTGACCAATATCTCATTTAAAAGGTGTTATTTTGTACTTTATGACAGAGACCGTACTTGAAAATCTTCAAAAATGGACTTATCGGTTTTTTGCGAACAGACTCTTCATATGTTTACCATAGTACAGTGCATGTCTGTAGTTTCTCTCTGCTTGAATTGGGGTTTACTCCAACATAATGTTTTCGGACATGTTATTGTGAATAATGGTTTATAATATCATCTATGATTAATTTTCTCTATTTGTGTCACATTGTATATGTAGGTATCCCCAGTACCTGACATCACACCGATGGAACATGCATATTTAAGGTGATTCTCTTCTCTGTGGCCTCCAGGAAAATCTGCATGACATAAACGAGGAGATCTACACTGTCAGTTCTATAGTGTATTTTGTTTTCTTGGATGCACACGTACCATTCAATCTCTGACAGATTTTTATCAAGGAGAGCACTGCTGTTTTGCAAGCGCTGAGTGACTTCCTCACAAGAATAGAAACAACTGATTAGTACACCTGTCAACTTTTTCATTTCATTGAAAAACCTAGAGCAGTATGTGATCATGATAACCTACCTCAGAAAGGTGCTAAATATGTGATATGATACAATAGGAAGAATGAAGTTGATATACAATTGTAACATATTACAGTATGTTACTGTATATCAACTTCATTCATCTTTACGGTAACATTTTTAGTAAAGATGATGTACATGTATATTCTTTGAAAAGCACGGTTGTTGTAGTAAATGTGAAGTTCGACCATTACAGATACATCAATGTGTGGAACTATGCAAGATAGTATATGTTAGATTATGTGCATTTAAATTACTTTGGAGTTTGTACAGATGGCAGAATTATGAGCCCTGATTAAACTAAATATTATCCTTCATGATATTCTTGATAAATGTTATGGAAGCAAGTACATTGTACAGTATGAAGTAGTATCTGGATGTTGAAGGTATGAATTTAATTTGTACATCATCACTGAAGCACTATAAGAGGTTTAGTTAGTACATGTATGCATGTTTTATTGCTAATATTTTGGTTGTGACCCATTTCAGAAGAGGTTTCAAAGATGTAAGAATTCTGTTCGATCAGGAAGATACACAAGGTATGTCACCAAAAGGAATTGAACGGTCAAGAAGGGATAAGGAAGATGAAGATTTTGACACAACAGTTAGATAGATGATACATTACATTAGTACTTCTTCCAAATCAACCAAAATTTTGAACATGTTCGCATTGAACGGGCATGCTCTTATTAGATACCTATAAAGAAAAATTGTGGACCTTGTGAAAGGTAAGATGAGCAGATTTTCATAACACCTGGGGGGTTTCATGTTGGCCTGTAGTCTACCCCAGGGTTGTCGAGTGTTGTTACTGGTAAGGGGTTCGAATACACATTTGTATCATTCACTCAGTCATAACCATGAAGAGAGTGACACATGGATATTTTAAATGTGTATGATACTGCTTGTGTACATGTACTGATACATGTGTATTCAGTTGACAGAGATGTTGGGATGATTAGTTTGCCTTTCGACATTTCAGATAAGATTATATACAGTCAATGCTAAAGTTGGGAATGAAAGATTTCTTCACATAGATGTTTTGCAAGATGCTATAAGGCCAAATCTAATCTGTCTGCTTCAATTTCCAGTAATTTGATGTTTTAAAGTTACTTTAAATTTTTTATCTGTTTAGTTTCCAGTAAGTGTACTTCATACATTGGCGGATCCAGTTAGGACCGCAACTGGCGCACGCCCCCCTTTATTTTTTGTTTAAACAAAAGAAATTAAAAGAAAAAAATGGGGGGAGGGTGCATGCACCCCCCTTTAATTTTGTAAACGCGTCCCCTCTTTACGGAATTCCTGGATCCGCCCCTGCTTCATATGTAGTATGTACACTTCTGAATTGTTGATGCAGCTGCCAGTTCATGTGTTTGAAACATTGGCAGTGTGACCAATAGATACATTGTACTTGCCTTCAAAGTATTTAAGGGCATATGGACACCTTCAAAACATTCTCTGCTGTTTGGACTGTCGATGAAGTTTATATATTTTGTACATGTTTCATTTTGTTTCCAGTAAGTACACTTCATATGTATACATGTACACCTTCAAATTGCTCTTGCAGCTGCCAGTTTACTGTCACCCTCTGTTCATGTGTGTGAAACCTTGGCGATGTGAATACTATAGTAGATACATGTATGTGTACCTGCCTTCAGAGTACTCAAGGGCATTTGTACACCCTCAAACATTCATGCAGTTTGAACTATTAATGAAGTTATCTCTGTACATGTATCATTTGAGTGAAACCTTGCCAAAAGTGTAGATGGCATGTAATTTACAGAGTATTGCCTCAAAACATTTGTGGTAGTCTTGCTTGATTTTATTCACTTACATAACATTCAAGCCATATTCACAACTGTTTCATGTTTGTGCAACATCGGTATCAGTGTAGTTTGTTTATTGCCAGTGTCAAAATTTGCCGGCATTTTATTTGTACAGATCTGCTCCATACAATGTAGCTCTGCAATTGTTCAAACTACCTGGTACATTCATTTGCTCTTGTCTTATTACTGAGCTTCACCAGAAGAATTTTTTTTTGAAATGTTCACTGTACATCACTGTTGTAGTCAAGACAGACTGATCCTACTCGCGTTCCTACATGTACTCACAAGACCGCTGACAGTTGTACCTTTTGCAGGTCTCTTACACGCCACTTGGCTGGAGACTGAGTCCAATACCACCACCAAAAAATAAATCAAAAATAATTAATAAATGGATGAATAAATAAATGAGAGTTATAAATAAAAAAGAAAAAATGATCTAAAACTGCATTTGACTATACTGCTAAAAAGTAGATAAAACTGTAGACTGCTTATGCAGCTCTTACTTTAGGTATTATTTTTTTTTGTTATGTGTGTGATACATTGTCATGAAGATTGGTGGATACCTTGAAACTTAACTGCGATGTAGTTCTTTCAACACTTACATGTAATAAATAAATAAATAAATATATATATATATATATGGAGATGTATATACATTTATAAAGAAAAAAAACTTGTGGATTGTGCTCCTTTCTCTGTTGTTATTAATGGAAAAAAAGGTATTTTATTAATTGATGAGAATGGCACGTGCAATAATGTATGTAAATTTCTCTGCCTAGTTAGGTAGGCCTATAGTAATAGAGTGAAGTAATGTAGTGAAGTCCTTGGGATCAACAGCTTTCTTTTGTTATATCAAAATGTAAGGTAGGCCTATAGTAATAGAGTGAAGTAATGTAGTGAAGTCCTTGGGATCAACAGCTTTCTTTTGTTATATCAAAATGTTGTTATAACCAAGCATGTAAAAAAAAAGTGGATAATGTAAGCGGAATTTCGATATAATGTAACTGTGTTCACTTTAGCGGAGTGAACGGTATAAGTAGTGGTTATAATGTATTTGAGTGGGTGCTTAGGATGCTTTGAATTGAGAGAGAGTGATGTGAATGATTGATGGCAGAATGAAACTGAGAATCAGACACTTCCTGTTGACGAAATCAGAAGGGTGGACAAAAGCAAACAAAACAAACATACATTGTATTATGAATAACAAGAACAAGACATATAATCAAAAAAAGAGGGGGAGAGAGAGAGAGAGAGGCCCAGCAAGAGGCTGTAGACTATTAATTAGTACGTAATGTCTAATGACAGACACAAGTACAGTATATCACAGCTAGACGCTCGAAACTGACCACTTGTATTTACGCTGGGGTCGCTCATACAGTTAGACACACACCTACAAAGGCATCGAGGACACACGTCAATTTCTATATGTGGGACAGTACAGTACTTCGCGATTTCGTGCCGAGAAAAAAAGGAATGGCATCCCTATGATATCAGCTGGCTGCTGACCCATCTACAAATCATCACATTACACTTTTAGGTATCATCTTAAAGCTGAATAAATTTCCTTTTACATGATATAACTTTTGTTGGTGCCCCACGATGAAAAAGAAGACTTTTAGGAGAATTTTAGAAGAATATCTGTATCCATTATTTCCGGAACATCTGCCATTAGTTAGCCACGAAGTTGATAATCTTTCATGTCGTTCTTGGAAAAATCAACAAGATAGCATCCAAGTTTTAACCTTTACCTATCAAATAAAAGAAAAATCATGTGAAAACGTAATTCAGTGACCAAGATATGAGCATTTCAAAACGATTCTCCAATCGCGCTCTCTATGACTTGCGGGGTCAACTCGCGTGCGAGGACTTGGATATTCTAGACGGGTTTTTTCGGGCTTGCCGACTGACTGGCTACTCAGTATATCTAGGTACTGCATGCATAGCCAGCCGGCCAGCTGGCCGGCTATTCACCTCAGCTCAGCGCTAACAAAGTGCCATGGCACTGTGACTCCTCTCAGACTGGCGCCACCTTTTGGCCGGGAAAAAAGAGGAACGTATTTTTTTGTATCAGAGTGAAATGGTTTCATCAGAGTGAAATGGTTTTATCAGAGTGAAATGGTTTTAGCGCAGTGAAATGGTTTCGTCTGAGTGATATGGTACGCCAACGTGAAATGTATTTTTGTGAAGAGTGAAATGAATTTGTATCTAAAAGTGAAATGTATTTTTATGAAAAGTGAAATGAATCTTTATGTAAAAGTGAAATGTATTTTTGTGAAAAGTGAAATGAATTTTAATTCAAAAGTGAAATTTATTTTTGTGAAAAGTGAGATGAAGTTTAATGCAAAAGTGAAATGTATTTTTGTGAAAAGTGAAATGAATTTTAATTTAAAAGAGAAATGTATTATTGTGAAAAGTGAAATGTATTTTTATAAAAAGTAAAATCAATGTTTGTGAGTGAAATGTATTTGTTAAAAGTGAAATGAATATTGGCTGGAGTGAAATGAATTTTGTATTGTTTCCTTAATGGCGTTCCATAGCAGTGTATAGCCTCAATACCTTCAAGTCTGAACTGAAGACCTATATTTTCCAGCAACTTTGTGAATAATGTGTGACATTTTGTAGGAGCCAGGCGCCTTTGAATGTTTCTACAAATAAACGGCGCTGTATAAATGCTGTTTCATCATCATCATCATCATCATCAATAATACGATCTTAAAAGAAAGAAATAAACAACTATTTCCCAGGTGAACACCCTTCGTGTTCCAAAAAACGCGATATGAATCCAATCCCCAACGGTGATTTAGATTATGTCAAATATTATTTCCCGTCTCTAATACAAGACCAGAAAAGAAAAATGTAGAAGAAAAGCAAACTCATTGGTATAACACAACATTTCGCTTCGTGATTTGTTTTTGGTTTTGTTTTACTTTCTAGACAAAAGGACGTATCGTACTAGAGAAAACGCCTTTGAAGACTTTCCAGTCTCAACAGTCACATCGTTTTCTTCGATTCGGAAGACAAAAAAAAAGTTATCTTTGTTTCTGTGACTTACCGACTTCTGCAGAAATTGCCAGTATGAAAACAGTGATGATGCCAAGAGTCCTGTAGAAAGTCATTGTTCTTAACCTGTTTCTCGCCGGGACACCTCTGCTATGGAAGAACAATTCACCAAAATGCATAATTGTATAAATGCAACATCTAGGCCACACACTGATAAGCTGCTTCTCGGATGTTTTTAGATTGACATGGGAGAAGAAAGGATAAGTAAGGGGTAGGAATTGATTTCTTTATTTTCGTCTAAAAAGGATAAAGCCTTACTTTGAGACATTTAAATTATTTCTTGAATTAGAATATGCTAGGAAAATGAATAAAAGATTCACAAGTTAAAGGAAATCCTTTATAGTCCTTGTTTAAGCATTATAATTATTTCCAATGATTCGTAAATGTAGGAATACATTTTCATAGCTAATAAAGAAAAGCTATGGGTTAGATCACACTCCAAATCTTGAAAAAAAAATGATGGCATTATCCTTCAGGTCTGGTCTGCGTTATTTTAAAAGCAAAAGATACTTTGTAAGACTGACAAAAAAAGAATGCACTATTCTTGCCGTACTCAGCATGTCCTCCTAACATTTTGAAATCACTTCAGTAGTACATACAAGACACTTATAATGAACTGTTGTTTAGCAAGTTGAAAATGTAAAAGGTAATTTGATTGTTCACATTATTTCACTCGGTTTCATTTGTATTGATGATAAAAACTAATGAAATTAAATTGTTTGAATAATGAGAATTTTGAAGCGGTTCTGTAAATGAAAGTCTAATGTTTTTCACTTCATACTAAATGTGTTTTAAATCTTACCTCAGCAGATAGAAAAAGTGAACAGAATTGAAAAAGTACATAAAAAAAAAGCGAATCATATAATGAGAACAAAAAAAAATGTATTATATATTTTTTTTTGTTCGCATTATATGATTTGCTTTTTTTTTCTTGCCTTTATGCTGTTCTGCCCTCATTCCTTCCAACTATAGGCCTATACTCCACACTAAAGTCATGTCATAATGTTGTGTTTTCTCCTGTTTTGTTCTGTCCTGCTTTAAATAATTTGTGGTTCAGAATATACAAGCATGTTTTTTTTATTATTTAGATTTTGTTAGTGGACCTCTCATTTCGGCTTTCTTTTCTCTGAATAAACGCTTCTTTGTACTTTGGAGGTATTCATGCATTATTCTCTCTTTTATTTGTTTACTATCATTTACTTTTCACACGGTCGAACCCTTGTCTGTGATACAATTTCTGATTTTTTTTGTAGCATTTTGTTGAAAAAAAAAGAAATATAAACTTGAATCTACATTGTAGATTAGAAGTGAAAACATGACAAGTGTGTTGTATTATCATATACTAGCATATAACGATTGGCTATCATCCATTCTCTCCAAAGAATGAAATCGTTATCCCGTAATTTTTTCCCCGTAATTTTCCAATTGAAATGACAGCAAAGAAAAAAAATATAAATGCCGTGTCAAACATTTCCGGGCAAGCTAAGCGGGCTTGTTGCGAGTAGGGATTTTCCGCACGCAGGAGATTTTTTTGTGTGTCTCACCTGCTAGACGTGTGCTAATTACCTTCTACCCTCTGCCGGCGAATCCCCGCGACTCCTTCTGAATAAGTTTTGAACGTACTCTAGGCCTTGTCATACCGTATCTGGGGAAGTTTTGTGGCTTGACTTGCGGGAAAAAAAATGCTACCCGGAGCTATCTGCAGTTGGTCCGCACCTGACAGTACCTATCGCGTATCTCTCCTGTAGTTGCCCAGAGGGGCGTACACAAGTCGGATTTACCCAGAGCCAAGGTTTCAGCACGACCACAACTGTTTTTTATTCCCAGGTGAGTCGCGGGAATTGCCCGCAGATGTCCACGCAGAACTCTAGTAGGAGGCCCTCAGCGGCAGCACCTCGCAGGCAACTCGCACGCAGGTACTTCGCAGTTCCCTTATGCTGCCAAGATAATGACATTTTGAGGAACTTCTGCCATTCCTTGGAGGATTTCCTTCACTGAGTTGCCAGCCCCTGGCACGCAAATCACACAGAATACCCACAATTTAAGTAGAACGGCCCGGTAAAAAAGATACATGCAAAACTTGCCCAAATCCTTGCTCGGCCTCAGAAATTGTGCGGTGAAAAGCTGGAAAATTCCTACACGCAGCAAGCCTGGTATTAGGTAGATTTTCTTCCGAAACGGAATACTGAGTATTAAAGAAATGAAAGTGAAACTAAAGATGTACAAAAAGTTAAGTTATCAAACAGGCGAGTCATCAGTAAGTATGTGATCAGTAGAAAAGGTGGAATAGTGAGAAGTGGTAAAGGTGTGATGCTTTAAAAAAAAAATCAATGCGATTAACAAGCCACATGATATGTTGTGCGGAACATTGTATTAGGCTTTCACCGCAAGAGTTGTTTGATTCCTGCAGGAAAGATATGACGGAAAAAGAAGCAGAACAAAGCAATGTCTTAACCGTCCGTTGAATCTTAGCACAAAATAGCTTGATCAGCCCACAACCCTTTTCGAGGATACAAAATGTCAAATTAGACGACCTTAACAGCTAATGTCTCTTACAGCAATTAAACATATTGATAGTATTCATGTCCTGCTCTCATGTAAATCTAACAAAATATGTGGCACTAATGGCATGATTGACTCATGTTTACTTAGGTTCGAAAATCCTGCGTGATAGGCTGCATGTAAACGAAATATGAAACCAAAGTCTATCTTTGATTGCATTGCAATCATGATGTGTGCTTCAAAAAGTTAACACTTTGACCTAGCAAGCGTATCTTACATGTGTAATATAAAAACTCATGTAAATGTTTGCTCAGATAGTCGTTCCATCTAATTTATCACGCTCTTCAGGAAAGATTAGCGTCTGCGGCCAGGACAAGTAAGTTGCACATACAAAATATGCAGTAAAAAATGTTGCACACAAGGCTTCGTCTCCTCTCCAAGCAGACGCTTAAACGGTGTATTCCGAAGTGCTCTGGGGTAAAGTGCGCTATTAGATAATAAAATGGTAGATTTCGATATGAAATCATCAAAATCATTGAGCATTTTATGTGCAAGATCCCATATACATGTAATTGCCCAGTGATTTGTCGCCGAAGCAAGATATCACACTAAAGAAAGCCGGTTCATTTGTAGACTTTTGTCCACATCACTGTCTATTTCATGGGCATAGTTCCCGAGGGGGTATGCATAGATACTATCCTTGGACAAGAACTCTTATTCACTTTTATGTCGATGGAACTTTACTCTGATAATCATGAAAATCATCACAGTAATCATTTTAATTTTGGGCACAAGTCAAACTGCAATTCTCCAAGAATAATCATTGAAAGAAATCTTAGTCACTTCACACATTATTGCTGCCCATGGTGTCCCACACTATTGTCTCGACGTGTGTGTGTGTGTGTGTGTGTGTGTGTGTGTGTGTGTTTTCTCACTTCTGTCCTGTATCGTGCTAAATATAAACATCTCCTAAAACCACATACGATTGAAATGCATGAGTTAACCTAAACCAGTAATTGCCTACATTGGTGGATTTTTATCTATTTTATTTTGTTTTACTTTGACGCTAGGTAAAACCTCCGGTTTTCTAAAGTAAATGTTCTTGTCTCTTTTGTAACCCACTGAACGCAGTCTGGATGTATGAGGTTAGGAGACCGATGATACAGACCATACATAATTATTATAGAGTAAGAGACCCTGAAATTCCTGGCTGGGTGGATGATGGTTGAGTGAAATAGGTGTCAGTTCGTGTGTGTGTGTGTGTGTGTGTGTGTGTGTGTGTGTGTGTGTATGTGAGTGTGTGTGTGTGTTTGTGTGTGTGTGTGTGTGTGTGTGTAAATGAATGACTGATAGTCAATCAAACAAAAAACTCTTGAAGTCCTCAGAGGTTGAACTATACCTTACCTAAAACCGTGTTGATGTACCAATATATATTTTTTTTTTCATGTTGGATGGCTTTGACATGAAAATGAGTCAATTTCTCCCAAATTCAAACACTGTGAAAATCTCAGAATATTGATATACTGTCTACTTCTCTTGAGTTCACCCCATCACCCTAATTTGTTTCATAATGGTCTATTTACCTTGGCGAAGTATTTTCTTTATTATTATACTATCATAGTGAAAAAAAAAACCAAGGGAGAAAAACATAGGGCATGGTGTTTCATAATGACAGCCGTATAGAGAGAGTATGTGTTTGTTGCTCAGTGTGAAATATACTGAAATCTCCACGCAACTGGCAAAATACTCGTATAAATAACGCATGAACTGCAATCCTGTTAGAAAAGCATATTCGGGTTGTAGACGTCTTATCTTCGTCTGTTGATACATTTCTCGAAGGCTTCTTTACCAGGGCCGGCGCACTGTTTTCAAAAGTGTGGGGGCCCACTTCCGGGGGACAAGCAAAAAAAAAAAAAAAAAAAAAAAAAAAAAAAAAAGAGGTCCTCAGCTCATCTCTCCCCGTCCACTTCCGGGTTTCTTCAGCTAACAAGCAAAAAAAAAAAAGGTCCTCAGCTCATTCTGTCCCCTCCCATTGTAGTGCCTCTTACGTACTTCCGGGTTGAAATAAGTGTGGGGGCCCAAAGTGATGACACCTTATGTATTCCTTTGTATGGTGCACAAAAAGTGTGGGGGCCCGAGCCCCCACGGCCCCCACGGGTGCGCCGCCCCTGTTTACCACGGTGAAGTCGAGTGTCAATACAAATAGGATATCCAAAGTGATAAACAAAAGGGAATACCTCGCGCAAGAATTGTGCTAATGCGTTGATTAATGTGAGTATACCCCTTCCTATTATTCCATTTGAAGATACATGGTAGAAGTAGGTAATAAACTTACCTGGAAAATGATCCCAACAGTGAATATTCTGCTTAAGGTGCTACTGACAAACCGGCAAAGAAAGATGGAGTCCCGTATGTCCTGATCGCATGCAGTGAGGAAAGTTTATCACTTATGAATCTATAATGACCTTTGCCTTCGATTAATCATTAACACATGGCTATTTGCATGTACGCAAGCATGCCGCCCTAATGTGGCTAGCAGTGTTGGCGGCGTATGAGTGCAAGAATCTTTTACTCCTTAGGGCAACGTCTATTCGTTAGTCTCACACCTGAAAATGATTCTTCAGAGACACAGGTAACAAACGGGAAAAAAATATAAAAAGACAGCACACCAAGCACATGAAAGATTTAGATGTAGACCTTTTGATGTAGAACTTTGTCGAATCGGTCGTCATACTCTTTTCAGAGATCCTTACAAAAAAGTACACAACAACGAAAACAGAACATTACACTTTCATTACTTAAGATCAGATTAATCCACACTACCACTACGAAATAATCTTAAGCAATACATATATATTGTTGGGACCGCCGAGTTGGTACCCAAGACAGTTAGAGTTAAACTCTAAAGGGCGTACACAAGAAGAAACCAGGCAGCCAGTCATTTCGATGGTTCATGTCTCAAAAGTAGTCTTTTATTCGAGCTCGCAAGATTACATGACTATGACACGCCAGTGCTCATTCCAAGACTCCTTATACTCCAGTCAGCGTCCCAAGATATACTCCTCAACACTCACTTTTAATTTCTTACAACATCAAAGCATCATTTATCACCTTCTTGTATACAATGACTGTATTCTACAGTGACCGTTACCAATGACCATTTGTGGTCTGGTCTGGGGACAGGGAGTCTACTTGGGGGTGATAAACTCTAGGGGGCTCGTCCGTGGTAAGGGGAAAGGAAGAACCACAGATACAAACAATGTTCTCAGTTAATGTGTCCGCCCATAAGACTTGCCCTACCAACTTTCAAGTGGAGTCCCAATTTGCCTAACTCTGGGACCGTAACACTCTTCCCCCCTTTGAAAAAGAGGTATTGTCCGCAATACCAGAATGCGAGAGAGAAATGTGTTAACGATACATCAAATTTTTGACCCCAAAGAACCTTCCAATTATATGAAATTGTAAATAAATGTCAATTTATAACGAAATATGTTTTTTTTTGTAAACATTGACGAACCTACTCAAAAAAGTTTTGAAAAAAAAAAAGGGAACAGAAAAGAAGTAGTGACACAATGACCTTATAAGAGAGACATATGTTTCATAAAAATCTATGCTAACTATTCTACATACATGTATAAACTTACGCATACTCACACTTCATGATATGTAATAACAAACTGGAAAATGAAACAAAGAGCACTAACACCGGCTGAAGAAAAAAAAAAATTGGCACGGAATTACATCTCCCCTATTGGAGACAGGAAACAAAATCACTTTAAAAACAACATAATAATGCCCACACCAAAATAATGCATGATAGACAGTGCAGACAGGTGCCGACCGTCTATGGTCACCCGCCTACTAGAATTCCTTATCTATTACTCAGACCAGAAGTCGGGCACAAACCATGCAGATGACGGAATTATGTAGCTGGACATTATCAAAATACATCTCAGAGTTATCTTTCCCAAGTTTATGGAGCAGGCACATGCCTCAAGTCTGACCTCATGTAACCTCCTATACTGTAGCCTCCTATACTGTGCAGGCTCATGCCAAGGAGAGTGGAATTAGCTAATCTGATTGGTCAGTGAACGCACCCCTTGTGGACGAATCAAATGCTCAATAGAGGAAAAACATTGAGAAAGGGACAGGAGAGAGAGAAACAGAGGAGGGGAGCTAGAGGAAAGGAAGGGAGAGAAGCGGAGGGAACTGAGCGGTAAAATTAAAGAGGAAACCCATTTCTCCGAAATAAAAACTCCAAGTATCAAATATGCGTCATGCGCATCAGTAACGACAGTTTGTATGTACATCAACAAAACGAGTAACTCTACACTGTAACAATGCTCGTGCCCAAGCTAAAACGAAATAAACACATCAGCAAATTATAATAGTGCTGCTACAATAAAGAATAGGATGGTATTCAGCAAAGAGAGCAAAGAAGTGGAAGAACTGAACGAGAGATAGAAATACAAACAGAGTGAGATGAATTGGTGAAGGATACCTTGAAAAATCCGAGGAAAGGAAGGGAGCAGCGTCTTTGCAATAAAAACAATTCAGAGAAAAGACTGTACTAATACACAATACGGAGTACCTCCATCAGGGTTTGTAAACTAGAATGCCTGTACCATCCATTTTACAAGATGGATAATCAAACAAAGGCAAGACGATTTCTTTTAACATACAACACAGCATTGGTAAAAACGTCAAATTACATTCATATAATCACAATGCGAAAAAAAATGGCACAGCTAATGAGCGAGTGGAAGAAATACCTATTTACATAGAGAATGGGGGAGACAGAGGTAGAAATAGAAAGGGAGAGGAAGGGGGAAGAGAGGGGAAAAGACTGCCTCAACAACAACAAAAGCAAAAAAAAAAATGGATACATGTTCGTTTTCCTGTAGGCTCATGAATTATACATCGCTTATTGGCTGTAGGTAATAAAAAAAATTACACAACAAACATTTTGAACAGGACTTACTGTTCTCATGGCACGTACAGCGATCATGACTACGATACTACTACAGTATCTTAGTCACCGAAAAGACATTAATCAAGCAGTAAACAAAAATGCATTCTTACAGCGTCCACAATCACATAACGCAACGATAATGGCCAGTCACAACAATCAGAGGCGGCAGAAAGAAAGAAAAAAAAAAGAGAAATCCTCCAAACATCGTAAAACATTTGCCATGGCCCCTGTGACCCTTTGCAGTCCATTGACTGAGAGAGAAAAAAATGTGTGCAGTGGGCGAAGGGAGGGAGAGCCAATAAAACCAACGTGTTAGTTCTCCTTACAACAGTTCTCCATCACTCATAGTCTTTCTGCAGTACTTTGGCATGATCTAAGCTAAAACAAGGTTAAAATGTTGCTTATCAGAGCCGACTGATAATCATAACTCTATTTACAAGTATACACACAAATATAAGCTTAAATCAAATGAAATACTATGCGAACCTCTACGTGTACTTGTACTTTGGGAACCCAATCTGGAAAGTTATTGCTAAGGTACGGCTTCAATCTATCGTGGTGAACCACTTTTGGCTGAGACTTAATCTGTCTAATCACAAACAGCTGAACATTTATCTTTCTAGTAACAAATCGTTCAGTTTACGTGTTACGACAAATAAAGCAACGTCGGCCACTATCTAACAAATTTCGTACGACCAGGGACCAATTGCTGCCTGAAATTCAAGCCAGCGAGGCGTCTTTTTCTGAGACGCAGGGCAATATAGCCTCCTTACACCCACAACATTCGTTAAAAATCGGGAAAAGTTTTCAACTATTGCCAAACCGTGATCAACGGTGATCGATTAATGCGTATCTTCCAGAGTTTTGTGTGATCGACATGAAAGACTTACCCTCCACTTAAACTGTGTAAACACTCCTCTCGCTATGTTTTCGATAAACTGTCGCTATATTCCTATATGTATGCTGTTACAAGTTGGATCATTGCTGCCTGAAAATTTCAGCTATGGCGACTTTGTCGGAGTCGCAGGGCAAGTTACCACTAACAACATACACATCTGAACAACAATGCGCATCATTGAATTATTCCTCTTATTCTTCATTTTAGGCACCTTCATCATCATCTTATTGACAACCCTGACAAGTGGGTTTCAATTTCATCTTCATCGTGCCGATTTCACCATTTTTTATTGTTAACCTTATGCGCAAAATCTTTCATGCAGTTTCTACAGAATATCGAAAACTAACATAAACTGACAATAGCACACAGTCATAGAACGAAAGGAACTCCACAAATGTTTGCTTGCATTAAAGATATGTGTGCAGTTAAGCTACAACACCAGGGTTGAGTGTATAATGATGTGAAACATAATGACAATAACTTTTTGGTCCAAACAATAATTGACGGAGAATGAGCACATACAATACCAGTTCCCGAGTCCAATGTTAGACCTTCATGTGCCTGTATGAGGTATATTCTTGGCCCCAGTGTTCGATTCTTGGCTGTCTTGATTCTCTGTCGCACTCATAGTCGCTAGTCATGTGGATGGTCGTATGGTCGCTGCATCCTCGTTGCCATGGTGATATGTGCCGGGTCTATCCGATGTGCTCCCTGTCCAACAAAGATGTATCCTTAGTCGCGATGACGAAGTTATGATATGATCCGTCCATGTTCCTGCCAGCGCCTGCCATACTCAGCAACCAGACTTGAAGTAGCTCAGCAGAAGTTGTTGTCATCATCGAACCCGTCGCCACTAGCTTGCCTCCATCAGTGCTATCTCCATGACTGACGTCCTCGCCTTGGATCATGAAATCCTTGATGACGAAGTTGAATTTGCTACCATCGTATCCAAATGCTTTCAAATGACTTCCAAGAGAGGAAGAGTTCTGTGTTGACTTTGGTAATGTTTTCCCAAGAAGGCCATGTCTCCCCATCTCCTTTCCTCTGATCACAGTGTCACCATGGAGCTACTAACAGAGATAGCTCCATGGTGTCACAGAAAACACTTGCGATAACCATTGATCCTTTTTCCGATAATTTCATTCGCTTGTGGGCATGGGCTGCTACAAGAGCTACTGATGCCATCAACAGTATGAGAGTTAGGGCCTTCATCGTGTTCAATGTCCTTGAGTTGAGAGTTATTTAGCAAATTTCATACTGGTAATCATAGTTCAAGCAAGTCGCCGGCTATTGCCTTGTCCTAGCTCCTCCCTTCCTCACAACATGCAAACTTGCCATGTCGCTTCGATATGGCGTCTTCCCGAAATTAAATAATCACTTCTTTACCGCTGCCACCATTGTTGGGACCGCCGAGTTGGTACCCAAGACAGTTAGAGTTAAACTCTAAAGGGCGTACACAAGAAGAAACCAGGCAGCCAGTCATTTCGATGGTTCATGTCTCAAAAGTAGTCTTTTATTCGAGCTCGCAAGATTACATGACTATGACACGCCAGTGCTCATTCCAAGACTCCTTATACTCCAGTCAGCGTCCCAAGATATACTCCTCAACACTCACTTTTAATTTCTTACAACATCAAAGCATCATTCATCACCTTCTTGTATACAATGACTGTATTCTACAGTGACCGTTACCAATGACCATTTGTGGTCTGGTCTGGGGACAGGGAGTCTACTTGGGGGTGATAAACTCTAGGGGGCTCGTCCGTGGTAAGGGGAAAGGAAGAACCACAGATACAAACAATGTTCTCAGTTAATGTGTCCGCCCATAAGACTTGCCCTACCAACTTTCAAGTGGAGTCCCAATTTGCCTAACTCTGGGACCGTAACAATATATATATATATATATATATATATATATATATATATATACATATACATATATATATACATATATATATATATATATATATATATATATATATATATATGTGTGTGTGTGTGTGTGTGTGTGTGTGACCGTGCACCTCAAAACGAACATAAAGTCGCACACACTGATTTTGCTTGAGGACTGAAAATAAGTGAAATGGGTCAACCTAGCCGAACTTGGCTTTTTCATATTTTCTGAAAGAGCGGGTCTTCTTTTACATTATGCTAAAATTTGGTGTCATAAAACGGGCAGGAAAGTGTGTTTTCTTTCGCAGTTTATCTCGAACATTTTCTGTAGAATAGTGTGATTAGGTGTGTCTTTAGAATCCCTGAAAAACCTTGTCCACACTCTTCACTTTCAACTCTAAATTACTTTATTTATCTATTTCCATTCACAGGGTGGATAGCCCTTTCAGCACAAGACTGATTTTCAAAGGGGTCCACGTAAAAACTACAATGATTTACAGGGTAAAACAATAAATACAAATTACATAAATAACTGTATACAACAAACAAACAAGAACAAAAATAAAAATACTCAACATAAAAAGTACAAGTATTCCTATTCACTTCAAACGCATGGAAAATGTGCCTAGATGAATTGAATTTTCTGCCAGAGTATGCAAACAATCATTCGTGATATGAATATTAATCAATGTATGTAAAATAACAATAACAAAATTTGCATATTTAAAACGCAGCCTCAAAACATATCATATCTTCTTATATTCCGTTTAAAAATACAGATTGTATCACTCGAACGAATATCATACGGTAGACTATTAAACCATATTGCACTAGAAAATGAAAAACTGTTCCGTTTAAATTTTGTATATGGTTTTGGCAAAAATATTTTACATAAAGTATTACGGAGAGAATATTGCGAAGTTTGCATGCATATTCGATTGGCAAGGTATTCAGGAGCAGTATGATGGATACATTTAAACAGGAGGATAAGATTCATTTTTTCCATCTCCTTTGAAGAGGTTCAATTCCTGACTGATTGTATAATTCATCACTTCGTGCAAACATCTCAGCATTTAGAATAATTCTCAAAGCTCTTTTCTGTAGAATAAAAAGTATATTCAGAGGTGACTTATTAGCACTGGTCCATACAGAAGAACAATAATCAAAATGACATTGATTAATTGTGTGATACAACATCTTTATAATATGAGTATTCAAAAATGATTTTGCTTTGCGAAGAAGAAATAAACTCTTAACAACCTTGCTACGAATATAATCAATATGATATTTCCAATTTAAAGTAGAATCAAATATCACTCCCAGATATTCACATTTTGAAACACGGTGCAAAATTTCCTCACCTATAGCAAGTTTAATCAAATCATCATTAGATCTAGTCAATCGCCTTTGGGAACCAATAGGCATATATTCAGACTTTGCCGGATTCAGAATCAATTTGTTATGCGTGAGCCATGACGAAATACTTTGTAAATCTTCATTAATTGATACAGACATAACATGAGGATCGCTAGATTAAAAATAGAGACAAGTGTCATCAGCATAAAGTGATAGTTGGCAGTGATGAATTACATTTGGAATATCATTAATAAACAACAAAAACAGCAGTGGGCCGTGTATCGATCCTTGAGGTACACCGAACTCGACTCTCCTGTGCGATGAAGTATATCCATTCACCACAGTGGCCTGAAGCCTACCAGATAAGTAGCTTTGGAACCAGGACACACTTCCCTCATCAAAACCATAATGCTTCAGCTTCTCTACTAAAATAACATGATCCACCATGTCGAATGCCTTCTTAAGATCTAAAGTAACAAGGCAAGTAATAAGACCTTTGTCTATACTTTCCTGTAAAACTTGAACAACATTTAACAGAGCAGTATTGGTTGAGTGGTTTGCACGAAAACCCGATTGTTTACAAGAGAGAATTAAATTCTCGTTCAAGTCTTTAGTTACTTGTCGCTGGACCACTCTCTCTAAAACTTTTGACAATACCGGCAGTACAGAAATAGGACGATAGTTGGACATTTCAAAAGCACTGTTACACTTAGGCAAAGGAATGACTTTAGCAGTCTTCCATTCAGTCGGAACAATGCCGTTTTTCAAAGACAAATTGATCATATGCGTTAGGGGTGGCACAATAAGCGAGCCTGCGATTTTAATGACCTTTGCCTGTATATTGTCCAGCCCAGTAGAATTTTATTCATCGAAAGCTTGTGTAAAGTTTCCTCAACTTCAGTCTCTGTTACTGAACTAAATTAAAATTTCGATTTCACAGATTCACCAAAATATTTTAAGAAGCCTTCCCCAAATTCACATTGACTCTTTAGTTTGCCAACAATCTTAGTAAACTATTCATTGAATAACTCAACAACCTCACGATTATCTTCAATTACATCACCATCAACTTGAACAGAGTATACACTCGGGTTACAACGCTTTTTAGGAATCACACAGCGTAATAGTACGGTCTGCTATGTCGAAATATTGGATCCCGTGAGATTCTCGTGCCAAAATTGATTTTTTTAGCTAACTTGGTCAATTTGGGGGTGCTGAATCCAAAAAACTTTGGTTCCATTTTTTTCGACCACGTCTTCAGCCGCCATTTTGAATTTCAAAATGGCCGCCATAGCAAACTGTATTTTGACCCAGATCTCATAATGTGCACATCATGGAAGGTTCAAATTTGATGCAAAAAGCATGTTTATAATGCCAGACATTGTGATACACCATTTCCTGATATTATAGATTGTTTTGATACAATTTGAGGGCTGCCATCTTGAAATTCAAAATGGCCACCATAGCTAAATGCACTTTTATCTGTATCTCAGGTTGTAAGCATTATGGAAAGTATAAATTTGGGCCAAAAAGCATGCTTATGATGTCAGATATGCTAATATATACATATTTGTTTTAAATGATGGATAATTTTGGTTGGCGGCCATCTTGAAATTCAAAATGGCCACCATAGCAAATGTAATTGGGCCTATATCTCATATTGTATGCATTGTGTAAGGTTCTAACTTTGGCAAAGAGCATGCGTTTGCTATCATACGTTCTGAAACATCTTTATCTGAAATGATGGTCCATTTTGATATCATAGGTGGCCATCTTGAAATTCAAAATGGCCGCCATACCAGAATGTATATTTTGACCCGTATTTCATGCTGTAAACAATACAGAAAGTTCACATTTCGGGCATAAACCGGGCTCATGATGTTGAACATTCAGATGTACTTTGATCCCCTCCCTAAAATTGCAGATCATTTTTGAGACTGCCATTTTATCATTCAAAATGGCTGCTTTTCAGCTAATATCTGTGGTCGACAAGCAACTTTTAGGCATATCAATGTTTATGGTGGTGTACATTGTACATTATTTTACAAACACAGACACACACACACATAATCATATACATTCTGTAATAATGGATTATTCGCATTGGCTGCCACTCACGAAATTCAAGATGATTTCGACCCATATTTGGTACTGTTAGATCTTTACCCTGCAAACTCAAGCATGCTGGAGCACTTTCATGTAGGACCTATGTGTAAGTCAATCACTTCAATAAATAGTGTTATCATTGCATAGGAGGGACTGCTTCCTGTAGGTACACTGCCATGTTGAAATGCAAAATGGCTGCCATGGGAAACATTCCTTTAAGAGCATTGCATTCGGGTAAAACTTGTGAATGGGAAATCATGTGATTCTGGTGTCAAAGCAAATGACTTTCAAAAGTGCCTCAATAACTGTGTCTGGGTGACTAAACGCCCCCATTTAGACGATTTGGTTGTAGAATTTAAATAAACAATATTAGCCGTGTACTAGAAAATTTATTGGAAATTTACTTTAGTTAATGTCTTCTAGGCTCATTCCCTGCACGTGTTCTTAAAGTCACAGCACTTGTATGTAGGGCTGTACACAGGGGAGAATTGGTTCTAAATTCTTCCAGAAACAATGACTTTTGCATTTCTTGTCATTATTATGAACATGATCATGAATTATGTGGCTACCGTTGGTGTAGGAAGCTCAAAGCATTTAATTGCACAGTTTATGTATATCCACTGGAAATAACTACAATGTACCATAACAGGATATATTCCCTTGTAAGTAGAGGCACAAATTAGGTTGTGAAGGTTTACGAGGTTTGTTCTCTTGATGTGTTGTATCAAGACTCTACGAAAGCAAAGCGGGAGATTGTCCAGGTTGAAGTCATCCACGCCCAACTTCTGGAAGGCATGGACTGTGTCACTGGATATTCTGCATGATTCAAGGCTTAGAGAATTCTTGATCCATCTGCTCTTTGAGACATCCTCAAATTTTCAACTTCATCCTGTGCCATGAAAGGCATGACCAAGCAGACCTTTGTTTTTCGCAACAATTTGCAGAACATAATCTCTCAACATTGTCAATTGTACTTAATCATCTCCCCTTTTCCAGTGATGGAGCAGACAACATGCGATGCAGTATTAAAAGTAAAGCAAAGATCCATTAGGAGAATGAAAATGTCAGTGTCTATACGCAATAATCATCAATATCTCTGAAATTCCCTGTTGCTCTTGAAGTAGCATTTAATACATGCAACGGAATGAGGATATCTGCTTCCTCATTGTGACGGGTGACAGCTCCCATGGCATCTTTGATGAACCTTTTGTTTCTTTTTTCCCCCGTTCTGTGTCAGATGGAATTGACTGATCAGTATTTCAACTTTCAGGCTGATTATTTGGCTCGGTTTTGTGGGTTTCTAAGGTATGGGTATGACAAATGAACCTTTGTTAGTCAGAATGAGGAGAAGGCCATAAATTGTGAGATGAAGAGTGATTGTGGAATTACTTGATAGAACAGTAGAACTTATAACTACCGATAATTGTATCCTCCAGTAATGACTCTTCAAGCGTTTGTAAGAGCATACATATCTCACTTGGGGTAGAATTCGGGTATTTTTGATATTCCTGTTTAATGTTAAGGTATTTTTTTCAAATAATATGAGTTTGTATATTATTATCGTCAACGATTAACTTTGCATTTTTTCATTTATAGAGAATACTGATATTGTGCTGATGTTATGATGTAAAAAGGAATGTCCTTGATTTATTATTTTGTGTTTGTTGAACTGTTATATTTTGTCATTCTGTTGCAGGGCCCCATAGGATAACAGTGTGTAAACCACTGATGGGGCTACCCTGGGTAAAGAAAACTGAATAAATAAATAAATAAATGGCAGGTCTTTCAGACTGTTGTACCGGTAGAAGTGTTATAAGAAGGTAGTGGTCTTCTTAAGCTTAGTGACTTTTGATCCAATCTTACATCGTGTATTTCAATTGCAAGAGCTGAATGACAGGCCTTTCTCATATTATCCCAGACAGATTTCTTTTTTTTTTAATTCTTTCAGATACAAATTCTTAGTAAAGAACATGAAAACATCCATTTTCATCTCTTTCTAGAATATCCTCCCTGAGTGTTTCCGATACCTGATTGCCAAACACCACGTTCATCAGTTTCAATGCAGTGATAATTTTTGAGATTACCCTCATGTGATGGAGTTCTAAATTGTTGAGGAATTTTTATGCATCCAAAGTGCCACAGAACTGAGCTATTATTGCTCCTTGGTAGTTTTAGAGTCATTGGCGGTACAGCAGTAAGCATCTTGGAAGTCTTGATAATTGAGGATGACCCACACAAGGGCAATCAGGAAAAACCTACTCATTGGCATTCCTTATTCATTCTGTGTTATTCCAGAAATACATCCAGCAATTATGAGCTCCCTAATGAGTTGTTCTATTTTGTGGTCAACAAACAAGCTTGTGAATGGGATGCCTGGTAGGGTGACCATGGCATTTTTTTGACATTGCGAGACTTTTCCGTGTTTGTCTTCATTCTCTCAAGGCAGCATCAAGTTTTTGAAGATCACCTTTAATTGTATCAATGCTTACTTTTGTACAAATATTTAATAACTGGGATTGAATGTAACTATTGACGAGGTTCCACGAAACCAAATAATGTTTTGCCTGAGAGGCAAAAACAAATCACGTGTAAGCGAATCACATACCCGCTTGGCGCTATTATGGGACGTGGGATGTAACGCTTACACGCTTGCCCACACTTATGGGAAATGGTATGGGACCCCTCCCCTCCCCCCCCCCCCACACACACAGTTTTTGCCCCTCAGGATGGCTTGATGACATCATTGGAACCTCGTCCTTGCAGTCTGAATTTATGGCGGCCATTTTGAATTAAGAGATGGCTGTCGTTCTGCGTCACCTGAACTTGAATTCGGTCTAACTAAGACAATTTTGGCAAATTTATTTAGGGCGCTTACCACAGTATCATATGTTTTTCTATGGCCACCATCTTGAATTTCAAGATGGTGGCCTATCTAATGATCGACAATAGGAAACAGCTGTATTGGAACGTTGGACTCCACTAGCATGTCTATTACTGAGAATTTGATGCTCCTACAATAATTGCAACATGAGATATGGGTAAAAACGCTATGGCGGCCATTTTGAATTTCAAGATGGCAGCCCAGAAATTGTATCAAAACAAGCCACAATAACAGAAAATGATATATCAGAGTGGCTGACATCACAACCATGCATTTTGCACCAAACTTGAAGCTTCTACAATGCTCACTGCATGAGATATGGTTCAAAATACTGTTTGCTATGGCGGCCATTTTGAAATTCAAGATGGCAGCCTACAAATTGTTTCAAAACAATCCACAATATCAGAAAAAGATAAACCAGAGTGTCTGACATCACAACCATGGACTTTGCACCAAATTTGAAGCTTCTATAATACTCACTTAATGAGATATGGATAAAATTACAGTTTACTATGGCGGCCATTTTGAAATTCAAAATGGCGGCTGAAGACGTGGTCAGAAAAAAATAGAACCAAACTTTTTTAGATTCAGCACCCCCAAATTGACAAAGTTAGCCAAAAAAATCAATTTTGGCACAAAAATCTCACGGGATTACATAGTAGCCTCTACTATAATGTTTTCCACGTCTTTTCACTGTCACCAGAATTTCGTTCAATGCTACTCTGAATATATGCAGTTTTCAGCTTATGAAGCTTACTTGTTACTTTATTTCGTAACTTACGGTAACTTTCCCAATCACTTGGATTACCATAAACCTTAGCTTTCTTTTTTAAACTATCTCTTTGCTTCATCATATCTTTAACCTCTTTATTTAACGACGGAATATCATTATTTTCCTTAACACGCTTCATTCTCAGTGGTGCATGCTTATCCAAAATCGAGCGAAATTTATTTATGAAATTATCATACGCCAATTCAGTGTCGCTCTCTTGATACACATTACTCCAATCTACGCCAGCCAACTCCGTCTGAAAATGTTCAGTATCCAATTTTCTTATATTCCGTGAAATCATATATCTATGACTATTACACTTCTGTTTTACATTACCCCACGAAGCAATAATCATATAATGATCACTCAAACCGATCTCGATCACAGTAAATAATTTTTTCAGTGTTAGAGGTAAATATCAAATCAATCGGAGTAGAAAAACAGCTTGTAACTCTAGTTGGTTTATCTATAAGTTGTGTCAGATTAAAATCCTTGGTAAGACGTATAAGATGCGCAGCATATCGACTGGTGTTTGATCTGAGCATATCATAATTGAAATCACCCATGAGAAGTACATCTAGCCCTACTGCCTCTATCTTTTGGAATACTTGGGATAACTTATCAAAAGATGACGCCTTGGAGTTGGGTGGACGATACCATACACAAACAAGAAATGGTTTTTGTTTGGCTAATTCAATTTGGAGTACAATCATCTCAAGCTCGTCATCATGCATATCCTCTCTTATCTTATAAATCACATAATTTTTTACATAGATTGCAACTCCACCTCCTTTCCTGTTTCTATCTTTCCTAACAATGTTATACCCATCTACAATAATGCATTCATCTGGAATTGTGTTATCTAACCATGTTTCACTAAATGATGCAATATGAAATTGACTATTTTGAAACAGATGTTTTACTTCATCGATACGTTTATAAAGAGAACATATATTCAAATGAGAAACATTAAAACCATTATGGCTTGACAGTGTCTTATTGACGCGTTCGAAGCTACAATATTCAAAACTAGTATCCACATTGTCTTCTGTGCTACTGATATTGGATTCAGAACTGACTGCATTATCACAATCATAATAACCCGGCAGTTCGAGAAAACTAAATTTTCGACACTTCCATTCATCATTATTAACATCGTTACTTAAAGGACAAGTTCACCTTCATAAACATAAGGATTGAGAGAATGCAGCAATATTACTAGAACACATCAGTGAAAGTTTGAGGAAAATTGGACAATCGATGCAAAAGTTATGAATTTTTCAAATTTTTGTGTTGGAACCGCTGGATGAGGAGACTACTATAGCTTATGAGTCATATGCGTACAACAGTATAAAGAAAATGTAAAGAAAATTTAACATATTTTCACTGTTTTCGCATAATAAAAGAGCACTTGACTTGCCTCTTTCTAAGGGCAGGGAGAATAATATTACCCATAACATATGTCGGTAACGAGTCAAGGGAATGTGTACTTTTTTCAAAAGATGAAATTTTGTGAAAATCTCTTTACATTTTCCTTATATTGTTGTACGCATGTGACATCGAAGTTATTCATACACTGCAGTAGTCTTCTCATCCAGCGGTTACTGCACAAAAACTTCAAAAATTCATAACTTTTGTACGGATTGTCCGATTTTCCTCAAACTTTCAATGATGCGTTCTACTAGTATTGCTACATTCTCTCAATCCTTATGTTTATGAAGGTGAACTTGTCCTTTAAGCAGTACGTATGACACCAGCCTTCACAAGAGGCACAACGAATAGCATTGGTATGTTGTATAACATTAGCACAAACTAAACAAAAACAGCCGGATGTTTTCATTGAGGGTGATATGCTTGTGTTCGTTAAGGATCATTTTGTTGTAGCGGGTCATATATATATATATATATATATATATATATATATATGTGTGTGTGTGTGTGTGTGTAACTTTTGAAAGGATAGTGCTACTGCTTTGAAAGTTGGGATCAATTATGGACAGAATGTGTTAATGAGGCATTCTTAATTTCAGTTTAATTTGACAATCCCTTCATTGTTGTTACTCTGGTGGTTTACTTCCTGTTTTTTGTCCCATTCATCGCACAGAAAGATCTTCTAATCATGTCGTCTGTAATCCGAAAATAAAAACTCCCGCTAAAATTAGAACAACTGCATCTGGAGTCATAAGATTTCTTATATTTCATAATTTATTCAACAACAATTCGATCATTTGACACATGCAACAAAAATATTAAAAAAAGACTGAACTTATAGTAGCCACCTGCTTGTTACTTCGTTTGTAATGTCATAATGCAATGGGGCCGTAATCTGGCAGAACTGCGTATCTCCTTTAACACATTACGCCAGAAATTGGGTTTAAAGATTCAATGTTACACCTTTCTAAACTGAGATACGATGAGTTGCATTTTTCCTCTTTTCTCGGTCATAATTGGTCTAAAGAATTTATTTCCAGCAAAAAAATGACAATCTGACCTTTTTAAGTAGTAAAAATTACCAATTTAAAAAACTTACGCAGTTCTGCCAGATTAATCGTCGCCAAATTTTTGCGATCGTAATCTGGCAGAACTGCGTATCTCTGGTCACGTGCCCGGGTTGATCAGCCAGAACTGCGTAAGTTTTTGGCCATGCGGGGGGTTTTTCAGGCAGAACTGCGTATCTCTAGGAGATAAGCAGTTCTGCCTGATAAGCACGTGTTTCATCAGGCAGAACTACGTATCTCTTTTTGTCGTCAACCACGTGCTTATCAGCCAGAACTGCGTATCTCCTAGAGATACGCAGTTCTGGCTGATAAACACGTGGTTTATCAACCAAAACTACGTATCTCGGTCTATTTTCTGCGGGTTGTCTATCGTATTTTACCATCCACCCTCTTACTATTCAGCGGATGCAGTGTCAAAACAATGAATATTTTAGATCGAGTACAATTTTTTTTGAAATATTTGTATTGTATAAAGTCATCATTATTGATTCACATTTAATTTCATTTTATCCATTCATTTGTATATGGAAAATAACTTGCTTTCCCCAAATGTTGTCAGTCTGTGTTCATGTTTCAGTATTATTTAGCGGCACAAGAAGTACTGCTACATCAAAAGCCTGGCTGCTGCTTGGGTTATTGTCGATCTCATGAAGCATTGCATTTGGACTAAGAATAATATTAGACTAGGTTCTAGATGTTAAGCTATATTGTTCATCAAGACTATAGGTACTACACTGTAGACCGTCGTCTATTCAGGCCTAACGATACACTAGACATCTAGAGACTAGTACTAGTAGAGCGGTACGTAGGAATCTGCATACGATAGGCCTACTGATCTCATCATTATCCTAGTATTCCTACTCTATGCCCAAAGTAAGAGTAAGCCTAGACCCTTTTGGCTGAAGGCCTAAACTCTATTTAAACTAAAGAATACTAGGAGCTAGGCCTGACTAAAAGTTTATTTACAGCTTTATTAGAAAATAAAAAAATAGACCCTAGTTCTCGTTTGTGTCGACTCCTAGTCCTACTGTAGGCCTTATTGTCACTACAGTACTAACGTTAGGGTAGTAGTGTTCTAACCGTTACTATCTATTTCTACGCAGGCCTATTAAAAACGTACGAGAACTCTCGAACTCTGTCTACTCGATTGTCTAGGTCTATGTAACATCCAGACGTCTATTTTGGGGCGTCATTATAACAGACTAGTAGATCAATGAAAATTAGTTTCTAGATTTTCTAGTCTAGACTCTAGATCTAACGCTAGACTCTATATCCAGGTAGGGGCTAAATCTAGCGTTACAGCTAGACTGTTTATTGGGGATCTAGGCCTAGAAGGTACTAATGTTGTAGATCTAAGAACAACATAAAGCCTAACATGCCTATCTATAATGACTAACGGTAAGTCTATAGAGTCTATAGCCTATAATGTCTAGTAGTAGGCCCCTAGTACTGGTAGTAATGTATAGAACACAGATCTAAATCTAAGTTTCAGATCTATTTCTAGGGCTAAATGTTTATAATTTAGCGTTTAACCTGTAGATTCTAGATTATTCATATTACAGACTTCAAGAATGTCTGGCCGAATCAAATCTAGAAAAATAGAAAACTGAGTAAAGACAGAATAACCGGCGATTCAGCCTAAGTTAAGTAACGGTAGGCCCCAGTAGTCTACTAGTAGTAGGCCCCTACTGCACAATTTACTGGGAGTACCGGTACGGTACCGGTATTAAAAAGTAAACTGTAAAAGTGTTAGTATTGGTCAATTTCTGACGTCTGTAGGATTGGATCGAAAATGCCATCGTTATAGACGGTATCCTAGATATTCATTAAATTTCTCGAGATCAATCCCATAGATCCAAGCCCACTAACCGCTTATTACAATGAAAAATAAAATAAGAAGCTATGGTCAATGGATTACAGATATTGTTGTTCGCGTGACCTACGCTACCGCACAGTACATTGATTTCACGTACACTAACAATGGACAAGTGCTGCAGCAGTACCAAGTAGGCCTAAAGTTGACTGGAGCGTGATGTCAGACAAGATGAAAACTATAACGTTTGTTAGATCTAGAAATGCTCTAGGCTTAAAAAACACTAGATTGTAGCAAAACTTAATAGTAAGGCATACCGCATATTGACCTGTTTTGAAGCCTGCCAGTCTATGAAGGGAAAGAAAGTGGCAATTTCCCCCAAGAGTAACGAGGGTTATTGCTTTAGCGTGACTGTCGTCGTGTACAATACACGTAGCCGCACGACGTGTCTAGCTAGCTAGCTAGCTAGCTAGGCACTGCTAACCTGAACGCGCAGCGCGTTCGTCACTACCAAGGTCGCGCACGCGCGTGTTAAGATATACCATGTCCGTGCGGGACGCAGGAACACCTTGGTCCAAGCGTTGTCGTAAGTCGACTTACGCAGTTCTGCCTGATTAACATCGGAAAATTCATTTCGAATCTCGACTTACGCAGTTCTGCCAGATTAATCGCCCTCTCTCCTCAGGAATTTTGCCAAAATCACTTTCTAAAAATAACTTTCTGTACCGATTCACAACTTATTTTTTGGCCCACTTGAAAGAGCATGAGAAAAAACACACAAAACACTCAAAACCTGAAAATCGACCAAAATCGACTTAGGGAGTTCTGCCAGATTACGGCCGAATGTATTTACCATTATTTCACTATAGGCACGATTAAAATTATAACGAACAGTTTGGTTCACAATTTGTTTGATAGCAAAACTGAACCTAAAACACATACACATACACACACACATACACACACACACACACACACACACACACACACATATATATATATATATATATATACAAACAAACAAAATTAACGAAACATAATATTGTACAAAGGTGTTTAGATTCACATGTACGCATGCTACTGTCTCCTATGCCTAAGCACTACATTGTACAAAAACATTATTTCTGCAGCTTTTATATCTGCAACCCCATCTCTCTGGAGTGCTCTTCCACAGACTGAGGATCCCATCAGCAGAAACCATTGAAACATTTACAAAGCATATTTCCATCTTGTATTGGTTGTTGAGTGCTTGTTGAATTACTCACTGGGTATGAGCTATTTATATCTCTTCCTCGTTATTTACACTTTCATCTATACACCGATACGACGTATGTTATTTATATAATATTGACTGGCCCTGAGGGAGGTACCAGAAAATATTGCCCAAACTGAAAGCATATTGCCCGAGTCGAAGACGAGGGCAATATGTTTTCAGTGCGGGCAATATTTATCTAGTACCTCCCGAAAGAAAGGCCAGTCAATATCATAATTATTACCTATCCCCTAGGTAAATTAAGAAAATATGTGACCGTGCACCTCAAAACGAACATAAAGTCGCACACACTGATTTTGCGTGAGGACTGAAAATAAGTGAAATGGGTCAACCTAGGCGAACTTGACTTTTTCATATTTTCTGGAAGAGCGGGTCTTCTTTTATATAATGCTAAAATTTGGTATCATGAAACGGGCAGGAAAGTTTTTTTAGCAGTTTATCTGGAACAGTTTTGGTATAATAGTGTGATTATGTGTGTCTTTAGAATCCCTTTTTCATTTCTGAAAAACTTTGTCCACACTCTTCACTTTCAACTCTAATAACTTTTGAAAAGATAGTGCTACTGCTTTGAAAGTTAGCATTAATTATGGACAGAATGTGTTAATGAGGCATGCTTAATTTCAGTTTAATCTGATAATCCCTTCATTGTTGTTACTCCGGTGGTTTACTTCCTGTTTTTTGTCCCATTCATCGCACAGCCAGCACGGTTTGGTAAAGATTAAACGCTTGAATACACACTGTACTTCAGAGCCTCTTTTCTCAGTTCACACTTTTCCTGAGTTTGTGTTTTCTTTCCAATATTTAGATAGGTTAGGAGAGTCCATTTGATTTGAGTTATACATCATTTTAAAGCTTAAAGTCTGCTCTTTCAGAATATGGTCTTAACTAAAAATTCATGTCTGGCGACTTTTTGTTTGTTTTGAGGTGCGGAGTCACATATGTGAATACGGCAATACACAATGATACAGATCAAGCCACATTTGACTACATGTAGACCATCAACATGTTGAATAATTGCAAAATTGTTCATCAATGTATATCATTCAACTCCAACTTCAAAGATACATATGTAGTTGTAACAGGCAAACTTCAAACATCTGAACGCTCTTACACTTTATTTTTACTTCTCTGTTTAAAGTTGGAGAGTTGTAAAACTAATGGTCACTGTGCAATTACTGAGCACAAATGGACTAGTCATTGTTTGACGCCTAGTGCTGCTGTAAGTGGTCAACCTTGTATGAGTTGATTTATTAGCGTTCTTCTGCGGTGCGTGTAACTGACACCCTGGACGTCCTGGAACGATTTCTTTTTGTGGTCGATCGGAATGTTTACGTTTAAAGCAGGGAAGTGGGGAGAGAGATTCCACTCTTTCTCTTCCCACCTCCCTGTTTTACAGTGCACTCCTATTATAACGACCACGGTTATAACAAAATTCTGGTTTTAACGAAGTAAAAATTTGAGCTGCAATGTCATCCACTATATGTATTTCTATTGTTTATTTGTTCAGTTATAACAACATTCCGATCTGACGAAAGAAAACTGCCGGTCCCGAGGATTTCGTTATAACAGGAGTCCACTGTATATGTAAAACCCCCGGATGCTCGTGATATGCTCTAATGTCGCCTGCTGAACTCCCGACCCTGCAAAATACCAACTGTAATTGCCTAGCAAAACTACCTCGTATAGGTAATAATCCCTAATGTGGCCCTAGCTCTGCTCCTCAGATAGGGCAAAGCAGCGTGTCTTCCTTTCGACACAACTTAGTACAGTGTCAATAGGACATACAAGAAGTTTAAGGCACCGTAAATGTAGACAACTTAAAAATGGTTGTAATTTTTCAAAGTCTTACTTTAAACACATTTTGGTAGGAATGGCAATCCTACCCCATCCCTATTAAGTGTGAATAAGAGAACCACAAAATTGTAAAAGATATAAACACTAGTTGCTTTACAAATATTATTATTTTTTAATGCAATTACTGAGAGCATAATAAACGCATGCGCAGTAAAAAGGCGCAGGCCTATGCTGAATAACCAACAACATCTACTTTTTTCTTGGGTATTTGTCAGTGGAAACTCTTATTTTTTTTTTCGGAATTCGCATCAAAAACAAAAGAAAAAAAATCTTCATTAAAAAGGTCTACGTGTGAGCGTAATAACTCTCGTGTGTCGAGGTCAAAGAAAATACCTCATGATATATATTTCAATACACGTGTACTAGATCGCGGTAATAGATGTATACCAAAGCAATATGCATTCAATAAGTATTCAAATTTATCACATGTTTGATTTACTTTAAACAGGATAATTTACATCATCAACGACTCTCATGTTTATTTTTTAACATACAAGAGGGATTTGAAAATGAATGCGTATTATAAATACTCTCTGAAGTGATGGCTTCTCTTGAGGACTGCTAAAGACATCGGTCAGGAAATGAGAAAGACGACACAATCAATCCTTGCTTCAGAGATGACAATAATTGGAGCATCAAATATACAGAGCTAACATTATGTCTTACAAAGGATGCCTGTTTTCTATGGTAAAATGATTTATTCACTGCAAGAGTTCAAGAGTTTGCTTTGCTTCACAACCTACAGTAATTAATTATGATACTGATGAACATGTGATGAGTGTGTCACTTATCTTAACTTTCAGTACTGGTACTATGGCAAACATTCGTTGACCTTTAAACTTAAAGGAAATCTCTTCGGCAAGAATGACGCTAGAATGCATCTCCAGGACAGCCATGAATGCTTCGAAGAGAAGTAATTATTTTGGCGCATCCTGATTCCTCTGTTTGCCTCACTGCTAAGGGGGAATAGAAGAGAAAGACTCGTGTTATTGTAAAGTGGTGGAGTAACATGCCCACTTTACTGTATAGATAGTACTGGCGGAAAGCTGGAATATAGTAGCTTTCATACCAAGACATGTAATATAAGTTTATGGAGCAACTTGCCAATTTTAGTGTACATAGAGTTTGTAGAACAAGAAAGCTGAAATCTATTCATTACCAAGATACAATAGGTGCTTTGTACCCAGTGTATTACATAGTGCCACCATGCAACCTGGAGGGTGAATGAGTTTATGAAACAAAAGAGGTACTGCCACCCTACTTGAATAGTGGATTTAGTGGCAATGACTGGACAGTGGCAATGACTGGACTGTGACTTTGAGATGGAAAACCACATTGTAAAGTGGCTGGTATTGTTCTACGTTAATTTGAAGTTTGCCACCCTGTGATGCCGTACAAAGAACCAGAGTATAGCATACATGTAAAATGCTTTGTATTAAGTCTCTTCTCAATCTCCCCCTCTCTCCCTCTATCTCTCTCTCTCCCTCTCTCTCTCTCTCTCTCTCTGCCCCTTTGTCTCTCTCTCTCCCTTACCATTCATGGTCAGTTTTTGTATTAAGTTTTTGTATAAAGTTTCTTTGAGAAGGGTTAGTCAGGAAAGCTTGGGTACCATACCAGAGAAAAGTATTATGGGATAGTAGGAGCAGGAAGTTATAGTATATATTGGAGTTGATACTGGGTCAGTCTCTCTCCCCAGGGAGGTGGATTCCCACCTCCCTGCTCTCCTCCCCAAGCCCTGTGAAGTGGAAGGACATGTTCCAGTTTCTCCGAGACCGAGGTGTTATACTTAAATGTTTTAGTGGAGAAACTCAACCTTTTGCATCTATGCACCAAATTCCGTCCTGACATACGCCTTGCAACTAAGTCATGTCTGCTATACATCAGTTCAAAGTTGTTAAGATGTTTCGATTATTTTATGGACGCTTTGCTGTACATTCGAAACGGTCTGTTATAATCATGTTGGTCGATCTAAGGAGGAGTCAAATGACCACTTAGTGTTTTGAGGACCAGACATGCAGCTTTTAGAATGTGCAGCAATCCCGAAGTAACTTTCATTTGGACAAGGACCCCCCCCCCCCCAACTGTATAGATGTTTCGAATGATATTTTATGGACGCTTTGCTGGACATTCGAAACGGTCTGTTATAATTATGTTGGTCGATCTAAGGAGGAGTCAAATGACTACTTAGTGTTTTGAGGACCAAACATGCAGCTTTCGGAATGTGCAGCAATCCCGAAGTAACTTTCATTTGGACAAGGACCCCCCCCCCCCCCCCCCCACTGTATGTGTGAGTCAACTCAACGCAGAGATGTCTTCAAGTCATCATTCGCGGCTCCTCTTCACTTCATGAACTGAGCGCTCCAACGAGATTCGCCATCAGTTAGTATGTTAAGTCGACCGCGAGGACTGTATTTGTGAGCATTTTGCGCGAATAATGAATGGTAGAGACCCAATCCTCTTCATTGAATATCAGAGTGGACTTAAATGTGAGTACATTCTTATCTCAGTCATTTGTATGTGTATAATAACTCTTTTTATTTTTCATGGTTAAAAGAGATCAAACTGATTGCTCTGATGCGTGACTTTGAATAAATCTCAACACCAACAAGGTGATTAATGTATTCCAATGTGTACCACATTGTCTTTGTCACTGCTTTGACGCCCACATATTTCGTTTGTTTAATGTTTCTGTGTGATATATCCATTTGGATGAAATTATGTATTCGGGGTGAGAATAAGCCATCCTGACAAGTGACTTTATTCTACACATACACTCTAAACACCCCCTTACATTATGATCGATCGTCTAATTATTGCTTAAGTACGAGTTGGTAACATTTGGCAATTCGACAGAGTCAAATTCACACTGCAAGAGCTGCTATAATTAGAACTCTTAAGTTGTCATGAATCTCATTCCAACTCGAATTTTCTAACTTACTATTACACGTTATCCTACCTCTACACCCACCTCAAATGTTTGATAAAATGCAAACAATTCAGATAGCGGCAATGATTATTATAATATTACTATTTAGCGATTATCATACGGATACTCTCCCAACTACTTTTACAATATGATTGGAATGAATTGAATTAAATGGATTGAATACGATTGAACTAACATTTAAAGGGATTGAACAAGTTCTCGTTATGGCTATGGCCCTGCGAAACATAAAATACAATGATATAGGTTGTTTTTCTCACACTGATTTTGCTAGTCATTTCTCTGAATGAAGACTTTCAACCGTGTTGTTGAAACGATTGAAAGTAAAAGGGTGTGATACGGCAATTTCAACATGTAATCCAAGAGTTTTGTCCTTCATATGGGTTGTCTTACCATTTGATGGGTGATATGGAATTCATAAAAATCGTACCATTTCAAATCATCATTCAATCATCAAAATCATCAAATTCTCCATTAATTATTATCTCCTATTGTTTGTCTTATAGATAAGAATCTAAGTAAACATTTTGTTGGAATTGTTGTTTTTCGCTTCTTTACATTTATAATTCTCAGTGTCTAATAAGTGGGTAAGTTTAATGAAATCAGATCTGTTGAGAAATGGGAATGTAAGTATGTAATAATCCAGTGCTTTAGAAAGGTTATCACCCGTCACCACACAACGCCGATTTTCTTTTTCGGTATTATGCATTCATTCATCGCATTTGGCCAATGTGTTCGTGATGTCTGCTATACCTCTCTTAAAGAGATTGTACATTTCTAGTTGAGACCTAACATCAGGTTTCTAGCATTGTGTGTGTGTGTATGCGTGTGTGTGTGATACTGAAACATCTCGTATGAAATCTGAAAGAACACGTAATTCCAAGAGCAATTCAAAGTTTATTTTGTGAAAATTGGTTTTGAAACGGCTGAGATATCAAAAGCAGAGCCATTTTATCAAAAGGGGCCTATCTTTTATTACAATCGCTTTGTTTTCCTTTGTTTTTAGATCTCTCAGTCATTCTAAAAAAAGATTTTCGTCAAATTACCTTTGAATGGATCATTCTCTGAATGGTATGCTGTGTACTATTTCATAAGTGGCTTCTTGGTATTTTGCAAAAAGTTGAAAGCCAAATCTTCATCTTTATCAATACTATATAATCCCTGAAACGTTATCCATAGGAATGATTATGTGTCTTTTTTGTGGGCGTGTTCGTGTGCGTAGGGACTGTTGGATGGGTGCCGGTGTACAGTGTATGCTTAAACTGGTAGAAAATAGAAGTGAAGGCAAAATACACGGCAAACTTACCTGCTGCACCACTGAAATCAGCTGGTCGTCAGTTGTGTGACTTTACCATGCTTGATTCCTAGTTAAAACAAAAATGACACCAATAAAAACGTATTGAAACATAGCAACTATACTCAGCAAGCACCTGGATGTAAAAGAGTAAGGTAAAATCAAACGGAATAAAATGTGATCATGCATCACAAAACCAACAAAAAGTCGCACGTCTTTATTTTACATGAGGACTCAAAATAAGTGAAATGAGTCAAACTAGTCATTCTTTATATGTTCACATTTTCAGAGAGATTTATTTTTTCTCGACATTGTTTCAAAGTTTTTGATCATAAAGTGAATAGGACGTTCAAACACAATTGAACATTTATTTTTGTTTCTAGAACGTTTTTCTATTTGCTGAACAAATATTCAATACACCCTTTTCCATTTCTTAGAAATCCTTTATACGCAGGGGCTCTTCAATTTCAACTCTAATAACTTTTGAAAGAAACAAATTGTGATTTCGCTTTGAAAGTTGGCAGCAGTTGTGGACATCACTGTGCCATGCGTTATACATCATCACAAAGCTTAATGTCCGCTCTCTCGGAATTTGCCCTTATTATTAAATCCATATCTATCATCTTTTTGTTTTTGTTTTTTTTTTGTTAAGCAGGGACACAAATAGAATCTTTTAAATCAGTTTAAGCACAACTGTCTCTTTTGTTTGAGCATGTATTTATTTCATGCCCTTTACATAAGTCTGAGAAGAATGTGCATCTGAGGTTGCCCTACCACACAATGTAAGCTCTGCTAAGTCAATAACGTATTTTTTTTTTTACAATAGCATACAGTTTAAAGTCTGAAGCAAAGTATACAGTATGGATACAAATATAAACATACACAGTTTTTGAAAGCCACTGCCTTGTGCTTTACAAGAGACAATGCTAACGATATTTCGGCCTCTCATTCAATATGAGGATTTCTTAAATTACTTAATCGTCTTTTTACTCGCAATGATATCATAAGAGATAAGGCGGGCTTACCTGTCATGATTTCGGCTGCCAGATCTACGAATCCGGCGTCATACACCCTATCGCTCAACTCTCCCTGAACTTGCTGGATGGCTTCTAATTTCAAAAGATATCAATTTGTTCAAGACGAGAGCTAAATACTATTGAATAATATATTCCTGTTATCATACCGGTTGCCTTTATGTGTGTTGAATTATCGAAGCAACACTGAAAAAAGGGAACTGATAGAAAAGAAAGGCCATCCCTTTTACTGGTTTCCACACTATAACACCAGTTGGTTTGATTGAAGTCAAAATTTAAAAAAAAATAAAAAAAAAACTCTCCGGTGTCAAGGAAAATGTCATATTATAAGTCCCACTTTGTGTTATCCCTGCAGTGTCGTCTATTCTCACAACATCAGTGATCAAGAGTGCAAAGTTGTTGATTGAACATAACTTCCTAGGTTTAATACACGTCATGTTTATACAGTGCACTTCCGTTATAACAAAATGCTCGGGACCGGCAGTTTTCTTTCTTTATAACGAAATTTCGTTATAACCGAACAAAAACAATATATAACAAAAAAAAGGAAACCACGCATATATCATGTTCTGTTTGTTGAATACTCGTCATACACTGTAAAGCTATGTGAAATAGGATGGTGCCTTCCTAATTCCGTTTGAATATTACATTTAAAAGAGAGCATAAAGTTGTTTGTATTGTCACACATGTACCACATAGAAAATGATGGTTTAGGATTCGGATACAGTTCGCTATTCCAAAGGTTCGTTTCTTGCTAAAGTTTGTTACTCCACAGGATCCTTATTCCAAAGTTCCGCCATTCCCGGGATTCCAAAGGTTTGTTGTAATAAGAACCGTATTTCATTGTCGGATAAACGAACCTTATTAATAAGGAACCTTGGGAATGTTATAACTCCAAAACGTTGATAATAACAAACCTTATTTCATTTCCGAACTAACGGACATTTTATTTGTATCAGAATAGGTGTGTTTTGTAATAAAGGACCATCGGAACAATAAAACGAACCTCATTTAACTTCAGATTAATGTATAACAATAACTCAAGTTCCCCTCGGAAACTGTGAGTGACACACGGAGCGAACACAGAGCGATCTGAAGCGTTCGCCCATGCAGATACGCTAATCATGATGCTTTTCCGCTACGTATTTTCGAAGGCGATCCTCATTTCGTTATAACGGAGCACATTTCTTTTGTTTTTCTTTATCAGTGGTGCTCGGAAAAGACTTCGTTGTAACGGAAATTTCGCTATAACCGTGTTCGTTATAAGCGAATGTTGTACCATAGAGTTTAATGGCGATAATTTTGGGACCAGAAGTTTTACTTCGTTATAACGAAATTTCGTTATAACCATGTTCGTTGTAACGGGAGTACTAATGCGATAGCTGAAAAGCGATTAACAGTCATTATAAAGCTAAGTGTCAACATTTTTTCCAGTGCGGAAAGCATTGAAGTGGGATTCTGTCATGCAACAAAGTGCCTCTTAATGGTTTATGGATGTGAGATCATGGTAGCCTTATTATTGTGTATATTTTTGTTCTTCCAGATTGTCCTTAAGATTGCACTGCCCATCCACGGCATCAACTCAATTTTGTTCAAGTGATTAAAGAAGGTTAATTGGATGAAACATCTTGTTCAAAAAATACGTGACAGGATCAGCTATTCAAAGTGTTAAAACTTGTTCTGTATGATATTCGGGCTGAACACTCAGAAGCTTTTTACCTCGTTTGGATTTTAATTTTATCATCCTGTCATCTAGAGTCCAGTTTTCCTTGCCCTGCTCCACCCATCTTACAAGCAGTTCCAAGACGTCATTGTCATCGTGTGGACCAGGTTGCTGCAGTTTGACGCCCAACACCTTGCAGAGCCGACTGGCTTCACTAGGAGGTATTTGACGTGCTAGTTCTCTGAGAACTTCCTTACTCGGGACACAGCCTCTGTAGTCGCCTATGGTAGCAGATATTATAACAACCAGTATTCGTTCGCCATTTCATGATATGGAAATTAAATACACGGAACGTGAGATGGTCGATTCATGACTTAAATGAGACAGCACTGCAGTATGTTGCTATGATCTCTCGAAATTCTTCTTTATTCCAGATTAAGTTTATAAGTCTATTATTTCTCCGTCTGTGACGCTACTTTGTCCCTCCAAACTGACATATAATAGGAAATGGACAAATGTTAAGCTATTTAGATGTAATACCTATTAGAATTCCCATGCCAACATATTTCAATCCAGAGTCATGCATGAGATCAGCCAAGGCGATGCGATGGTTGCAGTCTGGTGGACACATCATCTTCCTCCACTCGACCAGCATCTTCATGTTGTCTTCGATCTTGTCGCCAGTATGATTTTGGGTCTCGGTGTGATGGTCAATGCCGAACATTCGGGCTAACATGGCTGGTTCGATTCGTGTTGCCACGGCCATCAGATCGCTGGTGCTTACTTCGTAATCTGTTATGACGTGAAAATTATTACAAAGGGGAATAATATAGGTATGATTTAGCATGTTGCCTAGGCAAAGTAATGCAATTGATATCCATCTCTTCGCCGTAACTCCTTATGGGAATTAAAAAGTCGCCATGCGCAGGACTGTACACTGTTCAAGTACATGGCTTCAGTCACGTCACATCCGTATTGCATCCACGTAGTAATTAGTTCTCAACACTTATGACACAGAGGTAATGTTTTCGTAGAGTCAAAATTTCCTGCCTTAAAAAAAAAAAATACTGAACTCGCTTACTGCATTAAAGGGATAGTACAGTATTGGTGGAGATGAAAATTGGGCTTTTAACTTTTTGCAAGATACCAAGAGAACACTTATGAAATAGTACAGAGCATACCATTTTAAGAGGAATTCAAAGTTTATTTGATGAAAATCGGGTTTAGAATGATTGAAACATCCAAAAACAAAGTAAAACAAAGCGATCGTAATAAAGTGTGGGTCCCACAGTGTACTTTATTAGAATCGCTCTGTTTTGGATATCTCAGCCATTTCAAAACCAATTTTCATCAAATAAACGTTGGATTCCTCATGGAATCACATGCTCTTTCATATTTCATAAGAGGTTTCTCATTATCTCACCGATAGATGATAGAAACATGAAATTAGGTCTCAACCAAAACTATAAGATCCCTTTAAGATGGACGATTACCATAGTATAATAGCCTCGGTCTTGCTATGACATCATTTTTTTTTTTTTTTTTTTGATGATCAGTATTTTGGCTAGGGCAGGTTTAGTTCCGCCTGCTGCGGACATGAAATCGCTGGTAAGGTTGAAATTATAAAGGTTGAAATTCCACATCACCTTAAAGGGAGCTATACAAGAGATGCGTTCATATGTATCAAGGTTAGACATATACAAATCTGAGATCAATATTAGGCATTCTGACTCCGTTTAAATGAGACCATTATATGGTTTGGCGATTTCAGGTATAAAAAGACTAGTGGTTTGAATATGGGTATTAGAAGATACGATTAGAAGAATTGTTGAATGGGATATAATTGAAATTACCATACTCAGATTTTGGTCCATATAAGTCAATTTAGAATAGTTTAACCGAATGATATTATTTTTATGTAAGAAAAAATAAAGCAAATCACATACATTATTTTCTTTTCGATATGAGGCATTGAAGCCACCATTAATTTGTGAACACACATCAATTACCTTGATTCCAATATACTACTGTATAATATTACCAAAGGGTGCACATATTTTAGGTAATACAAAAGGAACGATTGTTTTTTATTGCAAAAACACTTGCATTACTCTCTTTGTAATATGCAATTTCACTACTTCGTAGATTAAGTAGATAGCATCTCATTTGTAAGAAGTATCATATTTTCACCCGATAACTTCAACTACCTTGTGGTGTGGCAATGCGTAACATATTTAAGTCAAAGCAGTATACGCAGAAGTATCTTTTTGATCATCACCACCATCGCCTTCATCTTCATTATCACATTTTTTGTTCTGATCATTACCCTGTCATCATCATCATCATTATGATCATAATTCATTTTATCTATATTTGTAACTATGCATTAGAATATAAAACATAATACATTTACAGTGATGTATTGAATTATATTGTAATATTTCCTATTCCGCAAACAATATACATTATGTGTATTATGTAGGTTGGTCCCTGGGCTGCCATATGCTCAAGATTTTGCTTATAGTGGCATTCATTCTTCCGCATAATTTATCAGGTGATTACTTGGAGATTTGGTAATACGATATATCTTGTAAAAGGAATGAATTAAAACATTTATTTTCTTTCTTTGAATCATGTACGCTTGAATCTGCTTACTGGTATTTTATGTGATATTACAGAAAAGAATCTTGATTAATGTGTTGGAAGAAAAATAAATCAAACAAACAAACAAACAAACAAACAATTGGTCTTCAAGCTATACCTCAATCTATTTTTCTACATTTAAACAATTCTTTTGTTATTTTGTTATCTTTTGTTATTAATGTATGGGGGTAATGTTAACGGTTCCATGACATTTGCTCCTGCGACAATTACTCCCATGATATATCTGCATGCTAAGCCAACCGTAAATTCAACCCATAAACATAACCCTAACCCTAATCCTAATTCTCACATCAAACTAAACCTAAAACCCTAACACAAACCTAACCCTAACCCTAAGTCCTTAGAGAAAATAAGACCGGAGCAATTGTTGCAGGAGCAAATGTCGTGTCACCAATGTTAACAATCACGAGAAATAATGTTACTCATTATTTTCACAAGTCTCTTCCAACGGTTTCCTTTCATAACTCTTCCCAGAAGAAGACACGCTCTCAGATGTCGGTGTTGGGGGGGGGGGGGGGGATGTCATGTCATCCATCCTCCCTGCCACAAGCTGCCCAATCAATGAAGTAGGCCCTGCATGTTTCTAAACTGTAGAAATTCTGTTTTACCTTTTATTTTTTTGTATGATTCAAGAAGGAAATTATCTTAGCCTTTTTCCGAATGTTGCATTCGAAAATTATCTGGATACTAACCGAAATAGACTGCTCGGGCTATTTTCCTATGGTCGCACTTTCTAAGTAGCTTGGATAGATTTGTCCTGATCTGATGAACCATTGATAGTGTCTTCTCCTTTTCATACTGTTGTTGTATAACTTCTTTTGTTCCTTTCTTGTTTGCTTCTGAAGAATGGTCGACTTGGAACTCTCTCATCCGATAAATACTGTAACCCAAAGCTTTGGCAAATGGGTAGACATCTGTCATGAGTAGGCGTCTGGCAAGTCGGGGAATCTCAGCTTGGAAGACTTTGCTGTCTTTTCTCGCCACAATGAGTTCCTCTGTAAACAATCGAACACGTGTAGCTGTGCATTAGCGAACCTGGATGTGTACGAGGTGCAGAAAGGGCATTGCTTTAAGGCCGCATTTTCTGGGAAAGCCAGATAACTTCGCATAACGCCTTAACATTCAGCGCATTAGTTTGTGTGACATCATCTCGTTCCCATCAGGTTTATTTCCGTTCATGAAGGAAGTTGAGATCTCAAATATGTACAGTTCACTGGAAGATTTAAAGAAAGAAAAGAAAAGAAGCACCGTATTTTTTTTCGGGGGGGGGGGCAAAAGAAGGACTGATAATGGGAATAATTTATACGTATTTCCTCGCAAACAAGCGTTTACTCACAGGGCCACCAACTGTGCTACGTACAAGTGACGTACGTTGATGAGAATTTCGTAGCATTGCACTAGAGAAATTCGTCAGTGATATGTAAAAGACGTGAGCCCCCGAATATCTTTCGATACCTTACGTGCAACGCACACTGGCCTATACCTGATTGAATGCGTAAATTATAGCTGTAGTTCACCGCAATTGCAATATCAGTATAATCCAAACTTAAATGGATTTTAGTGATGCAATCCAGGTCATGTATGTGCACCTTAAATCACGATCCAGGACAATCCAGGAAGTCTTCTTGATAGATATTATTTTGTTTGTTTTGATTTACGTTCCATGTACAAAGCATACCAGGATCTTGCACTGGCACTTTTCACTCAAAAAAAAAAAAAAAAAAAAAAAAAACGTCCAGCACCTATGGTGCTTTATGGAATGTGCTGTGATATACATTATTGTCGGAATTGAAATCAGTGAGCCAAGGTGAAATATATGAAAGTACAGTTTCTATTCAAGAGCTTTAATTTCCAGTTTCAAAGATTTATTATTCAATTTCGTCCCGGGAAGCACGTTGAACGCAAATCCTAACTTCAATTTCTTCAATTGTCATTGTAATTCGTTTTTCGTCAAATATTTTTGAAGACATATCATTCAGAATCGTCAATTGTCATTCAAATTCATCCTCCCGCTGACGGATCGCAGAATGTGAAGATCAAGTTCGTTTTTGTTCACACAATTTCATGATTTTTTCATTCAAATTAGTCAGATGTTGTCAATTCTTTATTTTGATGGTGAAGTAACTTTAAGCCGATATATTTTTACTTTCTCTCGTGAATTGTATCGTTACACATTATTTCCTAACCATTTGCTAGACAATACACACGAAAAACGTGACTGCCAACCAAAATTGATTGAAGGATAAACAACAGTCAAAAGACATAACCAGGACTAGTATGTTAATGTCACCTTTTGAACTTAAACTCGCAATGTTCAGGTTTTCGCATCATAATGCATGAAGCAAACTTTAATGTTTGTACCCTGGAAAGCAGCGAACATAATTATGTTATTCATTCTTTGACAATTAAACATGCTACAATTCTACGCTTAATTTTGTCTTTAATCATGTTTGCCTAGAAATCGTTTGTCAGTGTTTTCGTTTGCGAGACGGTACGTCTGTTTGTATCAGTGTGTACTCGGATTGCTTGTGTGTGTGTCGGTATCTAGGGTTCTGTGTGTGTGTGGGGGGGGGGGGGCACTTGTGTGTATGCTAACTCCTGAATGTAAAATGTGAACGGTTACAGAAAAAAAATACATGAATGACTGGAAAATCACACCGGATAGAAATATGAGACGAATATGAATAAAAGATTTAACGGGAAAGCGGAAATGCAACACGCTGTATAAACACATTCTGTCTATGATTAATGCGAATTCTCAAGTCAGTAGCATTATCCTTTCAAAAGTTATTGAGTTGGAAGTGAAGAGCGTGCAAGGGATATGAAAAGGGATCTCTATTAGACAAACCTAATCACACTACTCTTCAAAAACGAAGGTTGTAGAAAACCTGCTTAAAAAAAAAAAAAACACTTTCCTATGTATTCCATGGTCCCGAATTCAAGGATAGTGTGAAGAAGAACAGTTCCTTCAGGTTATGAAAGACTCAAGATTGACTTAGCTTATCAGTTACACCATTTTTGAGCCCTCATGTAAAATCAAGGGGTGCGACTTTTTGTTCGTTTTGTGATGCACGGTCACATATAATGTATACACATAATCCATTATTTGGATTCCGTTTGAGATTGATGCATCACATTCTAAAATTCAATCAGAGTGTATACAAGACCATTGAAGTAAACCCGAGTTCAAATAGAATCTGGTTTTACCATATCTGGGATTCATCTTTTTAAGCATTTTCCTGATCCTCTCTCGCTGTCCTGCTCTCCTTCCTCCTCTCTCCCTTTCCAGCGCTAGAACTATGTCCATATCATCAACAGATCCTGGGTTATCAAGCTTCAAGTCTACGGCGATACGACGCACATGCTCGGGGTCGACATACTTCCTGATGAGCTCGATTTCCTCGAAGGTTATGCTGCTAACTAAATGTGAAAAAAAAAGGAAAAACAGAAGGCAAATTCCCTATCTGTGCCTTTTCTCAATGTTTTGTTTGCATTCACACTATACTCTTGGAATAAGTGATTTCAAACTTATTACAGGTAATATTGTCGATATTATTTCCATCTTACCTTCCAATCCCTTGGAAGAACGAAAATCTAACAAGCAAGCAAGCAAACAAACAAACAATCAAAAAAAAAGAGAAAAAGATAAAACATTTAAATTGCAATAAAAAAAAAATCAATGGAGGTTTGACATTTTTCTTGAAGATTGTTGTGGGAAGATTTCCAAAGAGGATACTTTATTGTTGTGCAACCCTGGCTATCGACTGGACAGCAAATCAAAACTTGAGGCCTGTTGTAACAATTTGACAAGTCACAAAATCTTACACTACAAAGAGGAGAATTTCTAATAAATCTGAAAAGTTGGCTGACGAATGTATCAATACATACACACATTATTGCAGTCTCAGGTTGCCACAGAATCACATACTCTATATAGCGTGAATTGTAGGTAATGTTCTTTTATTCATAGCATATTTTTATTGTTTTTGTCAGGAAATTACACAATGACCAAAACGTATAATATAAGGAACAATGTCCTAGCTTCAAACAAAAAAACAAAAACACACGAATGAAATATAACAATAAAAAAAGAACAGTATTACCACTGTAATCATTATTTTATGTTTATTTTGTTGTGATATCCAATGTACAAAGAATTTCCAGAATGGACAACAAAGTAATCAATCAATTAAATTGACCAGTAACTTAATCTACAATCATCAATATCAAAGCAGATCCAAGAAAGACATTTTTTTAAGTTTTGGGTTAGTGGCCTTTAATCATTTTGTCTAAATTCTCGCCAAGGGCCAAAAAAGACAATATATATATATATATATATATATATATATATATATATATATACATCACATGATATAAACATAAAGCGCCTCTAAAGTCATGAGATTTTGACAGTCTCACTATGTGTCCTGCGAAAAATACTTACTTAAACCTACATCTTCTTCGCCTTCTCTGCTGACTTCTTCCACGTGTTCCTGTTCCTTGAATTTTTGCGATCCTGATTCGGTGTCTCCCTCCTCTGCTTTATGACCTTCTGGGGACCGTTTCATAAAACTTGCAATAAGTGACAAATGCCACATTTCTATGACAAATTTGCACTCAGCCAATCAGATGCAAGGATTTCAGTAGCTTGTCACATCTATGAAAACTTGCCACTGATGACAAGTTTTATAAAACGGGCCCCAGTTTTGCTCGTCATAGGAACCGCAAAGTAGTTATTATCGACGTTAAAAAGAAAAACGATCACAGTAACAGCCTCAGTCACTTCATTCTTAGGTATCAGTATCTGGAATATGGTACATTTTCGCTCGATGATACACTTGCACAGACAGACCAAATTGAATTTTTGACTGATATTAAGTAAATAAATACGAGTATGTATATCAGCTGGTATTACAACCTAACAATCTATCAAGCAGCATCGTGGAATAAGCGGCCTATTTCCCATTATATTATATATATATATATATATAAAGCGTTTGTTCGCAAAAACCGATAAGTCCATATTTGCCAAATGGAAATATTTGCGATTAAAGGTCAAGAAAAATAAAGAGAATAATAAGAAAATATTTGCTTCTTTTGACCATAACTTCAATAATGTACCTTGGGTTTATGTAGTGACAAATATGTCATTTAAAATGTATTATTTTGTACTTTGTGACAGAAACCGTACTTCAAAATCTTCAAAAATGGACTTATCGGTTTTTGCAAACAAACTCTCCATACATTTTTTTTATTTATGTGAGAAAACAATGCACAAACTAGAACATCAAGCGAACTGAAAGAGACAGCTTTCACTGACATACATACTGTCATATTTTATGAACGTTTTGTTTTGTTACAGGCCACTGTATGGTGTTTCATTTCATTGATTTTATTTTTAGCTATTGAAAGCAAATTTTCTGTGTCCTTTATAAAGGGCAAATAAAATCAAAATGAATGAATGAATGATTATCAGTATATACATGCCAGCGACATCCCCATGCCCGTTTGGAAGAACAATGGTCTTATATACTGAATACGTACATGACCTAACATATCATGACCTTTTTTTTTCCAAGTCAGAAGTTTCTGACCCTTGAAAGATGCAGTTCGGTTATACAATGTCATGTTCTTTGCTTTTAATACAGTAATATCGATTTGGTCCAATTTCAATCTTAAGTATTTCCGTGTGGACAAGGTATATCGACCAAAAAAAAAAAAGAAGAAGATATTTACCACCTTCGTCTTCCTCGGATTCATCTTTGGTTTCAGACAACAGTGCGGCTGTACATGAAGGAAAAACAATGACAAAGCAAAATTCCGTCATCATGGCCATTCGGTTCTTTTTTTCTTTTTCTTTTTTAGTTTTGTCTTCGTGAAGATCAGTGGCATATAGGAAGTGAGTGTACCATGGGAACAACCTAAATCCATGCTGACTGTATGGCCATTGTCATGGTACATTGTAGAGATAACAATTAAGCGTCTTTGATTTCTACTAGGCCTAGTAGTAGACCTGCCAAACATCAAAAAAGGCTCTAAATAAGAATTCGACGGCATTTTTTGTTAATGCTCCGTTCTCATACTGAAAGTCTTGCAAAAATACTGAGGAATAGCGTACGGCCGGATGTCAAGCGTATTTTTGCCGAAAATGTCATTTTTAGCTCAAAATTTGAAAGAATGTCAAAAATCACGATTTTTATTTTTTGCTTGCATTCAATTCATATTTGAAAGATCATGAGTTTCAATTGTCCTTTTTAATGAAGTTGCAATTTAAATGTGTTTCCTTAGCATTTTAAAAGGTCATTTTGAACAGCCATATGGGGCTCTCAAATGTTTGGGTGTTGTTTTCTCGAAATAATATTCACAGATTACTTAACGTTCTGCAAAGTTTGTTTTTGCAAGCTAATTAGATGATCTTCCAAAAGTAATTTAATGTTTTATAAAGCTACAAATGCTTCTTGAATTGAATGTGTCAATATTATTTCTAGTTTTCTTTAAGAAATCTTTACTTTTAATAAAAATTCTGAACATGCAGGAACTCAGAAAATGCATTTTCGAGCATTTTCCAGTAGCCAAGCGCTGCTAGTGTGCGCGCGAATACGCAATACGAGTGCGTACGTCTATGGCTGCGTTTATCAACTTTCCCCAGTTTAAACGACTTTCGAAAGCCCTTTCGATAGCCCTTTCCATAGCCCTTTCCATAGCCCTTGCCATAGCCCTTTCCATAGCCCTTTCGAAAGCCCTGTCTGCTCCCTGTACTATTAATGTGCCCCTTGTTTTCGTCGGCTGCGTTTATCAACTTTCGATAGCCCTTTCCATAGCCCTTTCCATAGCCCTTTCGAGAGCCCTTTCCAAAGCCCTGACTGCCTGTACTATTAATGTGCCGCTTGTTTTCTAAGACGGGACGGCGAAAAGCAATTACCATCATAAAGACATATCTTCCTTTGAGAGTGACGAGTCATGATACAATGCCACATGAATCAATTGTCTTCCTATCTGTGAGGTAGCTCCAGTTTAGCACATACTTCAAATGTTTCTGAGTGGCGGCATGAGACACGGGATCAAAGGGAATGAGACTGTTGTTACTCTATTTCTCAAACCTTATTGGTGAGAGAAACACCTCCTTGTTCCAAGCATATGCGTGCATTACACACAGCTGTGTGTATACACCTGTGTACACGTACTCGTGGGCACTTTACGTGGCGCGCGTCTTTTCAGAAACTGGAAACGCATGGTTGCGTAACCGCAGTAGGGCGACCTAAAGGGCTTTCAAAACAGCTTTGCGTTTATCAACTTCGAAAGGCTTTTACAAACAGGTTTCTGATAACCTGTTTAGGAAACCTGTTTGGATCGTCACAAATTTCGGGCTTTCGAAAAGGCTTTCCTAAAGGGCTTTCAAAACAGCTTTGCGTTTATCAACTCGTGAAAATTCCTTGAAAGCTGTTTGGATAACCTGTTTCTGCCGAGAAAGGAGAGTTGATAAACGCACCCTTTCGTAAAAGGCTTTCCTAAAGGGCTTTCAAAACAGCTTTGCGCTTATCAACTCGTAAAAATTCCTTGAAAGCTGTTTGTATAACCTGTTTCTGCCGAGAAAAGGAGTTGATAAACGCAGCCTATGACTAAAAGTCTCTCTCGGGACGTGGTCTAGAGCCGCATGTTTCAGTCGTTGAGTTGGAAACGTGGTGACTGAAAAGGGACTATTTCCTTCGAATGTAAGTAAATTTGTAAATAAATACATAGTTCTTTATTGCACTGCATTTAAAATCTGTTTTGATCTAACAGTTAGATATACAACTTTGATCTGAGACTTGGTAAACATCAAGGTTCAAGCGCTAGAAGAATCTAACGTTAGGCCGATGTCTTATGACTGTATTTCGCACCGATCCCGTGGGCATGCCTACCAACCCCCGGGCCGCCACCCGACCGTGCCGGCGGTGCTTGTAACAACGATTATTCCGTAAGGCACGTCTTGAGACGGTGCGAAAAGAGGCCTACATTAGGTCTACGTCTAGATTTAGGTGTCTTGTTCGTTCTATCTAGGTTTCTAATCTAGATGGTCTCATCACATGCAGTTAGACTGAATCCTCGTCTAACGGTAGGTCTAATCTATCTAACGGTTACATTCTTTCTAACTGTCGACATTTATTTATAACTATCGTTAGGGGTTATTGTTAAGCCCGCCGCACACTACACGATTTTGCCCCGATTCACCGGTCTTTAAAAGACCTTAAGACTAGAGGTGTGACGTCACAATCTTGCCATTTTCTAGTCGTACGACTGGGTCTTAGCGCCAGTCGTAGAGATTTGACATGTTGAATTTCTACGACCAGTCGTGAGCTTTCAGCCATTCACAATGCAGTAGAATGCAAGCGCACGCAGTGCGCACTGCGCGCGCTTTACAGTCGTATTGACCGATTCGGGTTCGTTGAGGGCAGCAGACATTTCATGGCACTGGGCGCAGCCAAAGTGGGTGTCTCAGCCGACCCCCCCCCCCCCTGCTCTCCCCCACCCCGGGCAGCGTGTTTTTGTTTTTTTTTAGACGGCACAGATTGGGGAAACTAAAAATCTATCGGGGACCCTATCCCTAAACCTAACCCTAATCCTAATCCTGACCCTAATCATCAAACCCTAACCCTAACCCTAACCCTAACCCTAACCCCAACCCTAACCATAACCCTAACCATAACCATAACCAAAAACCCTAACCCAACGTTTTTCCCATAGGTTTAACACGCGCCATGCCCCAATCTGTGCCGTCTTAAAAAAAAAAACGCCCCCGGGCAACATGTTTATCACGCACTTGTAACAAAGTTCGCGCACTAAGCAAGCATTCGCGTACTCAGTACGAGACGCCCATTGGCTAAAGCAGTTTTTTTCATTCTGCGCGCGTGCTAATGTAGGGAGAGGGTGGGGGAGTGGGAAGGGGGGGGGGGGTCTGGCTGAGACACCCACTATGGCTGCGCCCAGTGCCAAAAATACACATAGCGCGTCACAGAATCGGTCAATAGTGTGCGGTGTCCGGTCGTACGACCGGTCTTAAGACCCAGCTTGGCTTAAGACTTTACGACCAGTCTGATCGTGTAGTGTGCGGTGGCCTTTAGATGTACGGCTACGCCAGTTGGCCCTGTTATGCCAAAACAATTACTAGTGTTCAATCGGGCTGGGCCCTAATCATAATGAACTTAACACCTAACGTTAGCACATTAGCAGTTGTATATTAAACCTAGACAGTACAGGCCCACTACTACTAACGTTACATGTATTTGTAGGGCTAGAGCCAGGTCCAGGGCAAGGGACTGTAGTATGATTATACAGAAGGTGTAGATGTAGATCTACTAACGTTTAGAGTCTAATCAAATACTAGACCTGTATAAAATCTACCAGGTCTCAAGTATAAATACACATAGTAGCTGGCGTCTAGAGTATATAGGATCTAACCTTAGTCAAGATCTGGGCCACTGATTCTACCCAACATTACAGGTTTCTAGTAACCTACTAGATATCTAGGCAGTTTCGTTGTAAAGACCCGGCTAACAAGTCCTAGCTAGACCTAAGTTTAGACATCTAGAGGTTCTAAAATCTAGGCATATATTATATATCTAACGTTAGGCTAACTTTAATCTAAGTAAAAGTTCACGTTAGACATAACATTTCTATCTTGATCTAACATTAGAATATCCTAACATTAGCTCTAACGTTAGCACTAATAGTAGTCTCTAGAGCATAGTTCGTCGCTTGCCCGGAAGAAGGGAACGAGCGCGCGAATACGCGTAAAAAATAGATTTCGAGAAAATCGCAATTTAAAGTTTCAATTGACTATATCTTTGATATTTGAATATCAATACTGCTGAAAATTCACAAGTGAACAGATAATATTCCAATTTGGTACTAGCTAAAGTGGCTATAATGAATAATCTACAAATCTTATGATATTGCTTATGATCTTACCTCATGCAGGTCTTTTCTCGAAATAATATTCACAGATTACTTAACGTTCTGCAAAGTTTGTTTTTGCAAGCTAATTAGATGATCTTCCAAAAGTAATTTAATGTTTTATAAAGCTACAAATGCTTCTTGAATTGAATGTGTCAATATTATTTCTAGTTTTCTTTAAGAAATCTTTACTTTTAATAAAAATTCTGAACATGCAGGAACTCAGAAAATGCATTTTCGAGCATTTTCCAGTAGCCAAGCGCTGCTAGTGTGCGCGCGAATACGCAATACGAGTGCGTACGTCTATGGCTGCGTTTATCAACTTTCCCCAGTTTAAACGACTTTCGAAAGCCCTTTCGATAGCCCTTTCCATAGCCCTTTCCATAGCCCTTGCCATAGCCCTTTCCATAGCCCTTTCGAAAGCCCTGTCTGCTCCCTGTACTATTAATGTGCCCCTTGTTTTCGTCGGCTGCGTTTATCAACTTTCGATAGCCCTTTCCATAGCCCTTTCCATAGCCCTTTCGAGAGCCCTTTCCAAAGCCCTGACTGCCTGTACTATTAATGTGCCGCTTGTTTTCTAAGACGGGACGGCGAAAAGCAATTACCATCATAAAGACATATCTTCCTTTGAGAGTGACGAGTCATGATACAATGCCACATGAATCAATTGTCTTCCTATCTGTGAGGTAGCTCCAGTTTAGCACATACTTCAAATGTTTCTGAGTGGCGGCATGAGACACGGGATCAAAGGGAATGAGACTGTTGTTACTCTATTTCTCAAACCTTATTGGTGAGAGAAACACCTCCTTGTTCCAAGCATATGCGTGCATTACACACAGCTGTGTGTATACACCTGTGTACACGTACTCGTGGGCACTTTACGTGGCGCGCGTCTTTTCAGAAACTGGAAACGCATGGTTGCGTAACCGCAGTAGGGCGACCTAAAGGGCTTTCAAAACAGCTTTGCGTTTATCAACTTCGAAAGGCTTTTACAAACAGGTTTCTGATAACCTGTTTAGGAAACCTGTTTGGATCGTCACAAATTTCGGGCTTTCGAAAAGGCTTTCCTAAAGGGCTTTCAAAACAGCTTTGCGTTTATCAACTCGTGAAAATTCCTTGAAAGCTGTTTGGATAACCTGTTTCTGCCGAGAAAGGAGAGTTGATAAACGCACCCTTTCGTAAAAGGCTTTCCTAAAGGGCTTTCAAAACAGCTTTGCGCTTATCAACTCGTAAAAATTCCTTGAAAGCTGTTTGTATAACCTGTTTCTGCCGAGAAAAGGAGTTGATAAACGCAGCCTATGACTAAAAGTCTCTCTCGGGACGTGGTCTAGAGCCGCATGTTTCAGTCGTTGAGTTGGAAACGTGGTGACTGAAAAGGGACTATTTCCTTCGAATGTAAGTAAATTTGTAAATAAATACATAGTTCTTTATTGCACTGCATTTAAAATCTGTTTTGATCTAACAGTTAGATATACAACTTTGATCTGAGACTTGGTAAACATCAAGGTTCAAGCGCTAGAAGAATCTAACGTTAGGCCGATGTCTTATGACTGTATTTCGCACCGATCCCGTGGGCATGCCTACCAACCCCCGGGCCGCCACCCGACCGTGCCGGCGGTGCTTGTAACAACGATTATTCCGTAAGGCACGTCTTGAGACGGTGCGAAAAGAGGCCTACATTAGGTCTACGTCTAGATTTAGGTGTCTTGTTCGTTCTATCTAGGTTTCTAATCTAGATGGTCTCATCACATGCAGTTAGACTGAATCCTCGTCTAACGGTAGGTCTAATCTATCTAACGGTTACATTCTTTCTAACTGTCGACATTTATTTATAACTATCGTTAGGGGTTATTGTTAAGCCCGCCGCACACTACACGATTTTGCCCCGATTCACCGGTCTTTAAAAGACCTTAAGACTAGAGGTGTGACGTCACAATCTTGCCATTTTCTAGTCGTACGACTGGGTCTTAGCGCCAGTCGTAGAGATTTGACATGTTGAATTTCTACGACCAGTCGTGAGCTTTCAGCCATTCACAATGCAGTAGAATGCAAGCGCACGCAGTGCGCACTGCGCGCGCTTTACAGTCGTATTGACCGATTCGGGTTCGTTGAGGGCAGCAGACATTTCATGGCACTGGGCGCAGCCAAAGTGGGTGTCTCAGCCGACCCCCCCCCCCCCCCCTGCTCTCCCCCACCCCGGGCAGCGTGTTTTTGTTTTTTTTTAGACGGCACAGATTGGGGAAACTAAAAATCTATCGGGGACCCTATCCCTAAACCTAACCCTAATCCTAATCCTGACCCTAATCATCAAACCCTAACCCTAACCCTAACCCTAACCCTAACCCCAACCCTAACCATAACCCTAACCATAACCATAACCAAAAACCCTAACCCAACGTTTTTCCCATAGGTTTAACACGCGCCATGCCCCAATCTGTGCCGTCTTAAAAAAAAAAACGCCCCCGGGCAACATGTTTATCACGCACTTGTAACAAAGTTCGCGCACTAAGCAAGCATTCGCGTACTCAGTACGAGACGCCCATTGGCTAAAGCAGTTTTTTTCATTCTGCGCGCGTGCTAATGTAGGGAGAGGGTGGGGGAGTGGGAAGGGGGGGGGGGTCTGGCTGAGACACCCACTATGGCTGCGCCCAGTGCCAAAAATACACATAGCGCGTCACAGAATCGGTCAATAGTGTGCGGTGTCCGGTCGTACGACCGGTCTTAAGACCCAGCTTGGCTTAAGACTTTACGACCAGTCTGATCGTGTAGTGTGCGGTGGCCTTTAGATGTACGGCTACGCCAGTTGGCCCTGTTATGCCAAAACAATTACTAGTGTTCAATCGGGCTGGGCCCTAATCATAATGAACTTAACACCTAACGTTAGCACATTAGCAGTTGTATATTAAACCTAGACAGTACAGGCCCACTACTACTAACGTTACATGTATTTGTAGGGCTAGAGCCAGGTCCAGGGCAAGGGACTGTAGTATGATTATACAGAAGGTGTAGATGTAGATCTACTAACGTTTAGAGTCTAATCAAATACTAGACCTGTATAAAATCTACCAGGTCTCAAGTATAAATACACATAGTAGCTGGCGTCTAGAGTATATAGGATCTAACCTTAGTCAAGATCTGGGCCACTGATTCTACCCAACATTACAGGTTTCTAGTAACCTACTAGATATCTAGGCAGTTTCGTTGTAAAGACCCGGCTAACAAGTCCTAGCTAGACCTAAGTTTAGACATCTAGAGGTTCTAAAATCTAGGCATATATTATATATCTAACGTTAGGCTAACTTTAATCTAAGTAAAAGTTCACGTTAGACATAACATTTCTATCTTGATCTAACATTAGAATATCCTAACATTAGCTCTAACGTTAGCACTAATAGTAGTCTCTAGAGCATAGGTTGACTCCTCTCTTTATGGTACTGTAGACCTACATGGGTTTAGAAAAAGAGTCTAGGATTTAGGCCTAGGTGTTTATATAAAAGCGAGTCTACAACCAAGTGATCTTGCCTTTCGAATATGCCCGAAAGAGAGAGAGAGAGAGAGAAAGTGTTCAGTCCTGACTGCCAACCTCTCCTAATCTGTGAATCATTTACATGTACTCTTCTAGTTTATAAATAGATCTAGTCAAAAAGGAACTATTTAGAAATGTCTTTACTCATAAGTACTGTTTGTACCGACTTCTTATGTTGATGTCTCATAGAATAAAGGTTCATTTGAAAAAAAAATGTAAATGTAACATTTTTAATGGATCGTTTATACAGACCCACTGAAACCTGAATATCTTCTTCTTTTTTAAATTTTCAAACAGCTAAAAACACACACACAAACACATCTCAATAAAAGAGATATATCTATAGTTATAATTGATTTGCTTGGGGAACAAAGAAAATTATGTCAATGCCAAGATGTCTTTTCAAAACAATCAAATTTCAAATTATTTTTTTTGTTCACTGTTAGCTTATAACGCTCTGCTTTAAAGATGAAAAAAAAAAATTGTGTCATGCTGATTTCTGTTTTCAGCTAGATGTACCAACAAGTGGACAGACTGAGTCTTGTCTTGTCAAACTTCGCCAGAGACATATCCTGACTTGCCAAAATCTAATTGTAAAGTCTGAGCTCTTTCTACCTGCAACAAAGTGCAGAACAACCAGATGGTAAGAAACGGTAAATGTCTGAAATACATTATAGCGGTCTAATTTCAAATAGCTTTTAAATACTAAGTTACTAAGTGCTTGATTATCAAATGTATCCATCAGTTAAGTGCCCAGTTGAATATAATGCCAAATCTAAATACATCGAGCATTAAATATTCCTATTCCATTTGAATAAGTTGTAGCAAGCATGTTTTCACTTTGACAGTTGCATTACAATACAATGTACAAGTACTATGCAAACAAAGAGAGGAGAAGAATTTTATATCTCCATTTATATACAAAGGGGAGCAAATCTATGAGCAAATGTGTATTCTTGTTTTCTTGTAAATTCATTGCATGTTCTATTGTAGAGGATCATATGAAAGAACGGTATTCTATCCACTGAAGAGGAGATGATATAAAAATCAAACATAAATGTAATACAAGTAAGATATTATATGTAATGAAATCTTTCTCAACCATGTCAATTTGAAATGGCGGTGGCACAAGTGTTTAAAAAGTGCACAGATGAAAATACGTCAGTGGTCTCAAATCAATTTACTTTCCATTATTATTATGTTGCGTTAAGTATGATGTGAGGGTAATATGCTATGATGTATTGTTCTTTATTTTTTATCAAAGTATCAGCAAAAAATGGATATGCTGAGTTTGAGATCACATCCACTAGAGTGAGGGGGAGATAGAAAGATGTCTTGACTGCGATGTAAATGCCCGTTCCAGCTCACAAGTAAGTGTCAACGACTTGAAAATACACATGTAGGAATATTATCTCACGAATACAACCCGATTTATGCAAGGAAATCATATCCTTCCTTATCCCATACAAATGAGAGCATGATACAATCACATATTTGTGTACAGGAATTATAGGTGTCAAGATGACTTCCATGCTATATAATTCATTTTCAATAAGATATGGCTATAGAGCATCAAAGATGATAATAACAATGGCATGATTAATGTATTACATGTAATACAAATTAATGTTGACAGTGACCTAAAGATCCAAAACCTCATGCTAAGGAATTCATGAGATCGTGATGATTAATTCTAATTCATGATGAATGTGTTTGCTTTTTCTTGTAGTATAAGTATCCTGTTTCACTCATAAAAAATGATAGCTTATTTAAGTTTTCGTTAATTATATTTTCGACCAGAATTAGCACAAAGTGGACAAAATGGACCCTGCAAACCACAGCCAACCACGGACAAGAGAGAAAAAGAAAGAGACAGATGTCCTCACTACCAACTTCTAATCCGTGCATCCTGTACTCTATTTCGAAAGGAAATACGGGAGGTAAGCAATAATGCATGTAAATTGTAAACCCCAAATAAGTTGGAATATTTTGTCAAGCCTTTGACATCTTCACCAAATTTTTGACTGTCGATCGTTCATTGGGCAGAAAATTAATGCATGTTTTGCTAAATAAATGCAGTACTGCATATGCATGTAGTCAATCACTCCAACTACCAAGATTCACATGAATTAACGCAATTTATTTTTTGAGCCTCTGTCAAAGATGGTTGCAGGAGTCTTTAGGTTGTTGCAGTCATCCATTCACACCGAGGCACATCTGTCCTATTCTCATCTTGCAATAAGTTAACATGTGCTCAGCAGATCATCTTCAAATTTGGTTTTATACAGAAGAGATGATTACCTGGGCCTTGTAGCATTTTAGTTTCTGTTGTGATTTTGCTGCTGATTGTAAATTACATGGAAACCCTGATTTCTATTGACTGTAGAGCATTGCTACCATGCTATTGTATTTACCTTTGGATGGCAAAGTTACCATAACCTCTAAGCAATTTGATTATGATTAGTTATGAGAGTATTGATGTGAATGGTCACTGGGTTATTATATGCACGAAAGTGTTGAATGTATCCAGTTGCAGTATCAGGCAAGCGCTACCTTGAAAATCTTCTGAATGGAATGAAAAGCTTAATGGAAAGAATTGGATATTTGGATCATGAAAGTTTCCTACATTTTATATTTCATTGTGTACTCACGGTTAAATTGGTACAATTAGGATCTACTGTATAAAATGTGACTCTGCACCTCAAAACAAACAAAAAGTCGCCAGACATGAATTTTTAGTTAAGACCATATTCTGAAAGAGCAGACTTTAAGCTTTAAAATGATGTATAACTCAAATCAAATGGACTCTCCTAACCTATCTAAATATTGGAAAGAAAGCACAAACTCAGGAAAAGTGTGAACTGAGAAAGGAGGCTCTGAAGTACAATGTCTATTCAAGCGCTTAATCTTTACCAAACCGTGCTGGCTGTGCGATGAATGGGACAAAAAACAGGAAGTAAACCACCAGAGTAACAACAATGAAGGGATTATCAGATTAAACTGAAATTAAGCATGCCTCATTAACACATTCTGTCCATAATCAATGCCAACTTTCAAAGCAGTAGCACTATCCTTTCAAAAGTTATTAGAGTTGAAAGTGAAGAGTAGGGACAAGGTTTTTCAGAAATGAAAAAGGGATTCTAAAGACACACCTAATCACACTATTCTACCAAAAATGTTCGAGATAAACTGCTAAAAAAACACACTTTCCTGCCCGTTTTATGATACCAAATTTTAGCATAATGTAAAAGAAGACCCGCTCTTCCAGAAAATATGAAAAAGTCAAATTCGGCTAGGTTGACCCATTTCACTTATTTTCAGTCCTCACGCGAAATCAGTGTGTGCGACTTTATGTTCGTTTTGAGGTGCACTGTCACAAATATACTTTACCGTTTTAAGGAAACACTACATATAGAGGAAATCAAGTAACCGTATATCTTTAGCGTATATGTCACTGTGTCTTTACCAAAGATTAAAATGCCCATGTCACTTTCCTCATCAAGTAAAGACAGATACATCATTCTTTTCTTTTCTTTCTCTCTCTCTCTCTCTCTCTCTCTCTCTCTCCAGAAACAACCCTGCCAGGCTATCCGGTCCGCATCCAGATTCCGTATGAAGGATGCCATTAGAACCTGAACTTACATGTGGAATGCTTCCATCTAAACTTCTCAAATGTAATCACAATGTGCTTTCATGCAGCACTATTATAGAAGTTGAATACAGCTGAAAGACATGTGTATATATTAGGAATTTCTACTAATCCAGATTAAATGCTTTTTTTCTAATCTTTGTTGTTCTTTTTTTTTTCTTTAGTGATGAAGTAAAACAAGGTCTGATATCAAAATGTTCACAACACTACTTGGCAAACAGAATTTACAGTATGATCTGATATAGATCTACTTCCAATTTTGATTGCAGTATTAGGAATGAGGGATGGTCTACTTTTGGTTGAGATGAGGGCTGAGATGGAGATTTTGTGAAATAATAAGAACCCTGTTATGAAATATTAAAGAGTAAACAATACCAAGAGGAATTCCAAATTTGTTTGTTAAAAATTGGTTTTGAAAAGGCTGAGATGTACAAAAACAAAGAGGTCCTAACAAAAGGTGGCACCCACTTTTGATTATTATCATTCTGTGTCACTTTTTAAAAAATGTCTCAGTCATTTCAAAACCAACAACTTTGATCAAACAAACTTCAAATTACTCTAAGAATTTGATGCTCTTTCATATTTCATAAGTTGTTTTTAATTTGCTTGCAAAAAGTTAAAGTCTGAATCTCCATCTCAACCAAAACTATACCATGCCTTGAGACTCACAGTTACAAACCGCATACTAGTAGTTCATGGATATTGATCCTGTTATTTCCTTTGAAGCCCAAACGCCAACATTTCAATCCTGTCAGATTTGGATTTGGATTTGGATTTGGAATGTCTTTTGTTTTTGTTTTCATGAGGAGGGGGTCAACAAAAGGGAAGTGAACTTTGCCTTTCTTCATCAGATGGACGAAAATATATTACATGTTGGTCAGAAAAAAAAACCGCACGTTGAAGTGCTTAAAAGGAGAACACTTCACAAAGGAACAGTTGGTGAATCTGAAGGGAAATAGCACAGAGCATGTTTTTTCTAGTTTAAGATATAAAAGACATAAGTAAACGGTTCCAATCCAAACACCAAGTACAAGAAGTAGTGAAAAGAATATGATCTGGCCAAGATGTATGTTTTGCCGGGTTTTTTTTTTTCTTCACATGTGCCATAATTGTCATGATGTTGGTAATACTGTAATATATGTTAGCTATTCAGGGCCCCATCAATGTATTCTGGTACTTGGGAAAGTATTAGAGGGAAGCATTACCAACGCATTTTGGAGAGATGATTTCTTTTTTTCTTCACTGAGAGACGAATACTCAGTACAGATAGCTTATCACACTGGTCTGCAAAACACAAAAATAATATCAAGGTGCCACAAAGGGTTTTTGCAGTCAGCTATCCAATCTGTCCATTGACTTCGCCGATTATGTAAGATAAATACCTACACGCACTTTACCATGTACAATATATACGGGCCTACGCTATGCATTCGATTTTTCATTCAAAATGCGCGTCCAGTAAAAATACATCGTCCCATTTAGGATAACATAAAACGAGTTATCTTTCGCCTTATCTTATAATTTCTTTGCTGCATAAGATATCAGACATGTATTATATTTCGAAAAAAATAAAAACTTTTGAATAGATTGATTGAAGTAGTTTAAAAAAACTTTGAAATATTGGTAGATTTTACAAAGTACAATTTTGAGTTAATCACGGTTTTATGTTTCATTGCGCCATATTTATATGTGAGTGCAATATTCTACATTCAAATGAGTATATGAATATAAGAACGACCCAAGTCCATGGAAGACCATTTTGAGTAAACTATAAAAAAAAACCTTTTTTTTATTTGTCCAATAATATTCTATGTAATTGTAATGGGAAGGCAACATTGTATATACAAATTAGAACATATATTATTATGACAATTAACATTTACATCAATTGTGGAGAGGCCATTTTGTGTGGTGGACTTCGGTCGTTCTTTGATTTATATGGGTGAGAATTTTGAACGATGTGCAATTGCCAATTTTCGCACCTTATGACATTCTTTCCCTTAGAACACGCCAGGATGATCTAAGAAACCAGATTTTTTCATGTCATCTCAAAGATTGGTAAATTTCCTTTCAGGAAATATATGGTTTGGTTGACTTTTGCCTGATATTTTTCATTTGACAAGGACTTAAAGCGTAAAAATACAGTAAAAACGCTATTTTCACAATAATTTTTGTTTTTCAAACTAATGAAGTGCATTTTTAAGCGTACGTGGCATCTAATATCTGACCATGTTCTGGATCTAACATATCATGGGTATGAACCACAAAATTATAAGAACTTTATGAGCACGTATAAAATCACAGAGAACAGTTGAAATATCAAAGTCCTAAACAGACGAACGTCCGTGGTGCTTTTATTTCTATCGCTGCTGCAAATTCTACTTCGTTGTTCCAACTGTAATGTATACGAAAATTTGGTGTTCCACCTAATGAACATATCCTGCAAAAATTGTACGTCTGCTGGCTGTACATGGGACGTAATATTCTTTTATGCAAAATTATACTCAGTTTTCGTCACGGACGTGCTTCCGCTATTTTCTGATAAAGATCGTATCCCATTAAACGCTATTGGTGATATTGTTCTGCGTCGTAATCAACTAAGATCTAGCCACACGATGATATGTTTGTTTTGCGTTTCTGTACATCCTTTGTCAAATAGGAACCGAAATTATATTTTTAGACGAACCTCCGAGAAAAAAGAACGTCCGTGATGATTAAAACGTTTTCGAGTGGGACACCGTCTTGCTTTGATGACGAAGGTGTATTTTACCTTTGGCTCTCTAGCCGAGGAGCTGTATGTTATTTTTGGAGCGGACTGAGGCTTGTCCGCAGTTTTTGGACCATGCAATTCACCGAAAACCAAACAAATAATTAATATTTTCTCTGAGAATTCACCTCCTGATCCCCCTCTGAGCAATACATATGTTGTAAGGATGTCAAATTTCTTATAATTTGCATTGACAATACCTTTTCAAATTTTTGAAAGAGTTAGGAAGGCTTGTATGCTCTGCCGATTAGTTATCCGTCCGAGAACATGACCCTATCAGTAGAACGAACGTCCGTGACAATTCCAGCGAACGTCCGTGACGTATGCAATCCCTTCGATACACTGTAAAAACATCGGTGTTAGATTTAACACCACGGGTGTTAAATCTAACACCGATCAAACTTCAATAAAGGACCACACCCACAGGTGTTAAAAATGCACTGTGATGGTGTTGAAAAGTGTTCACCTGACACTTCGTGGTGTTAATTTGACACTGTACCTGGTGTTATTTTGACACTGTACTGGTGTTAATTCAAAAATGACACCACATGGTGCTGATTTGATATTTGATGGTGTTAATATCAATGGTTTAACACCCGTCCAGCTTCAATAAGGGACCACACCAGCTGGTGTTACTTTGGTGTAAATTCATTTTCACATTTTTTCAAAAATCTAGTATTTTAATGTAAAATTCTTGATCGTCTTGTTTAAATCAAAAATCGACAAGAAGTGCAGTTACTAAGGAACTCTTCAAAAAACAGTTTAAAATTTGGAAATGACACCCGTAGGTGTTAATTTAACACCATAAGTGAGCACCGAAAATTTAACACCAGCTCGGTGTTCACTATTTAACACCGGACTTTTTGCAGTGTAGGGATAACTTGTCCCGAAAGTGTCCTGTATTCTTTAAAACATTTAGCTCCCATAGTCACAAATAAAGTTTTACAAAGTAAACAATGAGTTTAGGGCAGTAGTTTCAGAACTTTTGAGGCGTTATGTGATCATGATGAAGAAACAGTTGAAAATTTACTCACAATTCTACGCTTGTTTTCCCTCCAATTATACAAAAACAACTAAACACTGAAAACAAAGTTATAGGAAAATGGAATTTTGCGTAATCTGTAATTTCTGTGCATTTAAATTTCTTTCTAATGAGGATCTGGAGACAATTTGTACTGTTACAGGTTCTGAAAGTTTCGCTCACGGACGTTCTGTCCGAGAAAGGAAATTGCTGATAATTACAAATATATCACTGCACATAAAGTTAATGTTAGTTGAAAATATTACCAAATCACCGAGCCGCTCATACCCAAAAGTGAATAATGTTCAGCACTCAATTTACTTGTAATGACAAAAGGAAAACGTTTTGGTCACGGATGTTCGTTGGTAGAATAAGTCAATGGATTACATTGTAGGAGAAAGAGGATCAGTGCCACTTTTTAGTGACAGGTGGGCCAAGTGTTTACCTTTTGAGTATGGTAGCTGCCGTCTCAAACAGAACACATCCAGTTTTGGCCTCCATAACGGACGTTCGCTGTAATTGTCATGATATTAAATGCCTTAATTCATTCTTATTTTTCTCTTCATGACGATTTTTCTCTCATTCCCTCAATAGCCTAGACATGCTGCGACCAAACAAAAAACAGAAACAAAACAAAACAAACCAAAATAAATCCGAACAGTGCTACGTAATCACATGCAGGATAATGACGGAAGAAGTCTGTAATGGGCATGTGTTGAATAAAAAATGGAAAAGTTTCAAAAGGACGTGGAAGCAGTTGAATAAAAATGACTGAGAAACAGAGAAGGGATCGAGCTCCAACACACAGAGAAAGGAATTGCCAGTGCACTCCCGTTGTACCAAATTCCTCTGGAGAAGTTTTTGTTTGTTTGTTTTTGTTTTTTATTCATCAAAATGCCGTCACAAGCGAACAAAAATAATGCAGTATACAATTATTGTCTGATGAAAACAAACAAATCCTCCGCTCACCATCACATGGTGTTGTTTTATACTCATCAATGAAAAGCAATATTCATTTGTAATTCTTTCCAAGATTATTTTTTTTTTCATTTTACATTTAAGAGACAGAGAGATCGTCAATTTGTTTGTGCTTTTGTGCTTACTTTGAAAACACATGTTAAAAAAAGTAATGATTAAGAATAGGTTTAAGGTTGCACTTTGATACGTTCGCTCTTCCTATGATTCGTTACTCCGATGTGCAAAGGTTTGTTATTCCGAAAATGAAAAAAAAAAAGTTTGTAGTTAATTAAGGAGGTTTGTTATTATAAATTTTGTTATTCCGAAAGTTTGTTAGTCCGCAAAATAAATATTAAGGATCATTATTTTTAGGTCCGTTCTTCTAAAAGTGGAAAGGGCCTGATATTCGTTTAGGTGAAAACGGTTATTATGAGGTTTTGAAATTTGGAGGATTTTAGTTGTTAACTTGTTTCTCCACATTTGGATAAGCGAACATGATTTTTCATGTTCTAATTAATAAACCTTTCGATTAACCTTCGGAGATTCCTATCATTTACCGAGTGAAAAAGCTTCATAATTATACGAACTCTATCCATTTTCGTATTGACAAACTGTATGAATAACGAGCCTCCGAAACGACGCGCTACAACATGTTTGTTATAACAAACCATATTGTATAATATCGAAGTCACAAACATCCATCCAAGTAATATGGACTTATGGACTTATTGTGTCTTGTTATGACGAAACTTCGCAGTATCGAACCTATTATCATTTCTGACTAATATAATGATACAAATTTTCCTCGGTAACAGTGTGTAACACAAGGAGCAAACATAGAGAGATTTCTTCCCAACGTATTCGTTTGCCCTCCCCAGCTAAACTTCGTATTTCTATAACGGAGCACATTTCTGTTGTCTTTCTGTGTTAATTCTTTGTCATAATTTTAGCTGTGACCATGTTCGTTATAAGCAAATTTTGCATTGTAGACTTTAGATAACAAATTTAGGACCTGAATCTTTACTTCATGATAAAAAATTTTTGATAATATATTCGTTCTCAAGGATGGACCACGTCACTGAGATTACACGTACGTTTGTACGTTCATTTACGAGAGATGGAAAAATTGTTTGCTTTGATTCCTCAGTATGAGAACATAAACAAGCTTATATAATTGAGAATTGGTAATATCTGTTGAGGATTTTGCAGAGGAGTTTGTTCTCGACATGAAATTGCTGTTTGTTGTGAGTAGAATGCGTTTTCAACTCAAGAGAGCTGCATCTTGTTTGTTCCGAACGTCCGTGAGCTACATGCGAACCTCCGTGATGAAAACTATGCTATGTTCGTTGGGTTATAGAGACTGCCTAGATCAGATACATCTTAAAAAGGTAAGTTATTATTTGGGAGTGGGGATTGAAATATGGGATAGTGAAATAAGAGGTCAAAATATTGAGTTTCAGTAAAATGCGCGTAAAGTGGAGAAAGTGTTTAGCGGAAGAGCAATATTTCAACAGAAACGACGAATTTAGTTAAATCATCAGTTGTCTACCATTACGTCCAGGTTAAGAATACAAGCTTAATATTCTGCAAGCACGTACACATGTCCCTTAAGATATTTTGTTAGGATTTTGAACTGAATCAGATCTTTGCAAACTATGTTAAATGGTATTCAAGTGTATGTGCTTTACTATTCCTCACGGGCGTTCGCTGCTCTGGACATGGTAAACTTCAGCGGTGAATAAAAACTTGTTCCTCTGGGAAAATCCTAGTATAATTGGGTTCATATTAAAGCTTGAGTTATACTCTTTCAGGTAAGATGAATAATTTGGAGAATTTCCTACTTTTTAAATTTTGCCTTGTTTTGGCTCAATTGTGCATCGTTCAAAATTCTGACCCATATACATGATATTCTGCTATAGAGATGAGAGAAGGATGAGAGAGGGCGCTATTATATGAATGTAAGAATGACCCAAGTCCTTCATTCTTACATTGATATAAGATTTAACTCATTCATTTCAGGCACTTCCGGGAGTAATTAGGATTTATCATTTATACACAAGATGAGTCCATGCATAAGTTACAATTTCCATGTCAAACTGAATTTGGCCAAAAATTGGACTTGGGTCGTTCTTATATTCAGGTCTTCAAATGTATCGTTCTTATATTCAGGTCTTCAAATGTATATTAGTCAGGTTTTAAACTTGAAATAGAAGATAACACATCTGTAGTTTGAAAGGTACTTATCAACCATTACTTATTTCGATAAAAAATAAAAATCGTGCTTTTTTACATTCTTTCCAATTTTTGGCTAAAAACGGCATTTTCGGCAAAAACGCGCTTGACATCCGGCCGTACGCTAAACTACAGTATTTATGCAAGACTTTCACCTGGAAAACTAATCATTAACAAATTTTGCCGTCCAAAGTAAAAAAAAAAAAGAACAAAATCGTCTTGGCCAGCCTATACTATAGGGCGAGACGTGCTGTGCAGCTGAGGGTTTATGACGTAACAAAGGCTTCTATATTAGTATTGGGAAATAGGGCGATATTTTTCAGAATGTATACCTATGGATGGAAATCACTGATCTCTATGGAAGAGCCCAATGAACTGTGGTGGAGAGGAGAAAAATATCTTTTAATAGAAAGAGCGAGATCACCGGTGAAAATTACCTGCTTGGCGGAGGTCTGAGCTCTCAGAGTGCTTTTCTAGTTATGTATAGGCGTCTCCCTTTTTATGGAAATCCTGGATCCACCCCTGCTAGTTGCAAGGACGTTGTGTTTGCTGACATTTTGAGATGCCCATGCGTGATGTTCTTTTTTTATGTAGATAACTTGTTTTTTAATATCTTCATGAATAAGATTGTAATCATGATTATCATCATTAATACCATTTTAGGTGTTGAAATAAACTGGTCAGATTACATGAGGTAGAGTTTCTCGAAACGAGCTGTACTCTTAAAGAATTATTGCTGAAGCACTATAAAGTATATTGCATTTGATTCCGTGCCTCAAAACACTACTTTCAGATGGCGTGTCTTCCATGGAATTCTTGGCACCATTGCTAAACCCTGTGATGGAATAGACAACAATGCCTGTAAGGCCGTTGGTGTACAGAACGTACAGCGTATTTTTACTACTTTAAATTTCACTATCGTTATTCTTGTCCTGAATGTTATAATCAGTTTGTCCATTATCAACACTTGTGCAAAATATAATATATTCAAATTCCATTATACCTTTTAAAAACCTTTTATAAACTAAACATTTTTACTTTGAGTCTTGACTGACACGGCAACAAGTTAATGCAAACTGGATTCCAGCAATTGGTTATCAATTTTAAGGAGAGCAGGTTAACGGAATAACTCGTCTCTTTGTTCCGGGAAATGAAGCATCCCAAAATGTGAATACCTTATGAAAACGGTCTGTATGGTTTTTCTGTTATTGTAAAAACAGAGATAGGCTGTAACCATAAAAACAAGCACTATAACAATATGTTGAATTGCACGCATTTCTCAATTTCCTTCTATAATTTCTTGGGGTTTTTTCTGTTTAGGTTGTGTTTCTTCCAGTTTCTATGTGGTGCAAGAAAGTTAGAAAAAGCAGTGATTTCTTGAAGAATTACTCCATGTTTATACAATAATATGTGAACTGATGACTGAAGTAAGCACTGAGACAAAATTGACATAGCACTATTATAAGTATTATCAACATGTTCTCTCCCATTGTGTACCTCATAATAACCGAAAGAGAACAATTCCCAGTAGTCCTAAACACTGTTGGCTCATCTTTAACAATAACAATCATTTTCAATTTCAATTTCAATTTCAATTTATTTTCGTATTTCTCGATGGAAAATACATGGTATGTAACAAAATATAATACAGAATGTCCAGCTTGGATATATACATGAAGAAATAGGAATACAGAAGTAATACACAACGGTCGATGTGTCATTTTCAATCAAAGTAAAGGATGCGAAGAGAAATACGATGGAACCTACTAAATGCAAAGCTTGTTGAGTGTAGGTCCCAACAAAAGCCTAGTGAGGGGAACAGGATGAGGAGCACGGGTACAATTAAGACCAAATGTAAGGATAAACAAAAGAGAATGACTATTACTCGGGGCTCAGAAGATTCTTCTCACATGTATTTATGTGTGTGATAAAATGAGAACAAGTAACCACATGCTGCACACTATATAGCAGTTGCTCTAAAAGCAATTTTGACATGGGAGTGATAATGACGTGAATACTTAAGTACTACATAATTTTAGGGTTTAAACATTCCGGCTTCCATAGACACGCGGAAAGATTTGAAAAATGGAGAACGTGAATCAATTGCAATTTCTATATGTGATATACCAGCCAGCTGCAATGACGCATAGAAGAAAGGAAAGAATGAAAGGAGGGGAAACTATGCGACACGACCAAGGTCTAACTAGAAGTGGAAGGAAAAACACCGATGGGAAGGAATTTGAGAGAGCATGCAACTAAAATGTATATGCATGAGTCTGTTCACATGGCAACAACCGAGTAGTATAACAGAGCAGCCATCAGCAAAATACAAAGGAATTTTACTGCACGTGTGTGTTGTAGCTATTCAATACATGCTGTCTGAGTTTACGCTTAAAGGATGATAATGACAAACAGCTTTTAACCTCTGTTGGGAGATCATTCCAATATTTAGGACCTGTATACATAATTGTGTTTTTAGCGAAAACTGTTCGAGTTCGTGGAAGGTGATAAGCTTCACTCTGGCGAGTTGGATAGTGGTGGACAGAATTTTTTTCTTATGAACATCTGTAAAAAAAAAACACCAGGATGATCTTTTGAGGAAAATTTATACATAAAAATACCTAAATTATAACCAAACAAATCTATCAGTTTTAAAATCTTATTTTTCTGAAGTAAGGCGTTTGTGTGAGATAAATACCCAGCATGGTTAATAATTCTGATCGCTCGCTTTTGAAGAAGAAAAAGTGAATCTAGTAAGTATTTAGATGCGTTACCCCATGCAAGAATTCCATAGTTAAGATATGGGGAAATCATGGTTGAATATACAATCTGCAAAATATGATTGGGCAAAAAATGTTTCAGTTTGTTTAAGATTCCTGTATTTCGTGACAAAATTTTGCTTAAAAAATCAAAGTGAGTTTTCCAGGAAAGGTCGCTATCGATGTAAAGTCCCAAAAACTTTGTACTATTTACTCGGGTTAGGTTAATAATCTTAACATCATCAGGAATAACTTGCAAGGACAACAGTGTTTTATCAACATTTAATGATAGATTTCAATTCAATATTCATTATACTTAAAGGGTATTGGGATTGCGGTGAGACAGAAATAGATTTGTATGATCAGCGAAACAAATAAAAGAAAGAATCTGTGACGAATTTTGGAGATCGTTGATGTACAGGATGAATAAAAGTGGGCCAAGAAGAGAACCCTGGGGGACACCGCAAGAAGTTGACGTCATACCTGACTCATAACCATTTATGTAAACAAATTGTTTTCTGTTTGTGAGATAGTCTTGAAACCACTCTGAAGCCCTCCCACGGATACCGTAATGGCTTAACTTATAATGCAAAATATGATGGTCAGTGGTGTCAAAAGCCTTCGAAAAATCGAAAAAAAACACCGATGGTGTGGGAAGCATCATCTAAAGCATGAGCTGCTTTATCAATGAAGGCTAATAATGCGTGAGTTGTGCTATGCTGTTTTCTGAATCCAAATCGGAAATTAGAAAGAATATTGCAATTAACAAGAAATCTAAGAGTTCGTTTATAAACAAGCCTTTCAAGAATTTTTTAGACTGAGGTTAAAAGAGATATCAGGCGGTAGTTACTCACAAATTCTTTTGGACCCTTTTTGTGTATGGGAACAACTCGAGCGATTTTCATATTATCTGGGACTTTGCCACTAGATAAAGATTGATTGAAAATATAAGTGAGTGGAGAAATTATTTCATTTATTATATTCTTCAGAAGAAAAGCCGAAATACCATCATTACCTATACTTTTCTTGATATTTAGGTTATCAACAATTTCTTTGATTTCTTCTTCAACAATAGGAATGAAAAACATGGTTTGTACATTCGTGTCTTTTAAAAAAGAATGAAAAGTTGTCTGGGTATTTGGTATTTTGCTAGCAAGATCAGGTCCTAAGTTAACAAAGTAATCATTAAATACATCGGCCATTTCCTGGGGATCATCAACTTGATGACCGTCATTCAAAATATGAGTAGGGGAATTTATAACAGTGCTGGATCTCAAAGCTGTGTTTATCACCCTCCACTTACTCTTAATGTCAAACTTAAACGTACTCTTAATGTCAAACTCTTAATATCATCATGCACCATCCTTCGTTAGTAAAATGCAAGTAAAAAAATTCAGTCTTCTGATCGGAAAACTAACGACAGATGATACAAAATTCGGTGAGTGACCGATTCCCACTGTAGATTGTTACCTCCTTTTCCTGACGTTCTCCCTTGCTCGTTTTGAACAAATAGGCCTGGCTCCTTCTCGCGGCAGATGGCGTATTGGTCTTGCTCAATACATTTGTCTGTGACAAAACGTAATGACAATGATTTAAGAAACGACAAAAGTGATTTTGCCGTAATCATTACAACAAGCAGATGTGACATATTAGAATTAATGTCTGACATCGGCTTTACTTGATGTGATATTGACATATCATCGGGTGAACATATTAAATTAATTGTAGAACCCGATTACAGAATTCCACTCTCGTTTGTGTAAGCCCTACGAAGAAAAAGTGGATAGCTCGAGAGTACAAAGGTAAAAATTAGCTTAATCGAGCTCATTTCTTGAAGAGCTTCAAACACTGACTCTCCACTCACCCCCCCCCCCCTTCTTCTCTCTGTCAACTTAATTTGTTATCGGTATGTTGTTTAACATCGTAATAGCATAATAGCAAACATGCTAGTATATGCTCTAATTATTCATACTTTTATAAAATGTACCACAACCTGTATAGAAATTCAAAGTTCCCCCTTTTCACACAAAATTTATATATGTTTAAATATATTGAAACTAGGAAGGAAAACTGACCAGAAACAATTGTAATAACAAATAGCGAAAACTTTGAGCAAAGAAAATGGGTTTAAAATATATTACAAAAAGCTGCAACGCTTCGGCGATCCCTCACATTCATTCCAAAGTTGATTTACATCCTTTGGGTTTATGTAAGGTTAATGTGGGTGTGTGTGTGGCACACATACACACACTATAGCTTCTGACCACACGAGCAAAGAGAGTTAAGGGTTTGGGACGAATACCATCTAGGGCTTTCAATAGCTCAGTCGGTAGAGCACCGGTCTAGTAATCCGGAGGTCTCGGGTTCGAATCCCGATGAAAACCCATTTTCTTTGCTCAAAGTAAAATTTCGCTATTCCAACCAAAAGTGTACAAATGATGTCCCGTTCAATATGATTTTTCTGTGACATCTGACAGTATTGCAGTTGTGTTCAGGTGAAAGAGCTCGATGAAACTTTTCGGGCCATACCAAATATGATGTGATTGGCCATATAATCTTGGTTTTATGAGTAAAAAACATGCTAATTTTGGCCATTTTATCATTATTATTATTATTATTATTATTATTATTATTATTATCAATTTGAAGGTGTAACTCAAACTTGATAAAAAAACTTGCCACAATGTTGACAGTGTAGGCCCGCTTTTTTCCTTAAAATTTCGTGATGATTGAATATATTGTTGATTTTTGTTGATTTTTCTCAACGTGGTAAAATTTAGTTGTTACCTACGAATACATTTTCAACATGCTCCAAATTAGTTTGAATTCATAAATACAATACAAATTAAGTGTAAAAAGTTACTCACATGTGCCCTTCAGACAAAAACATATGCCATTAAAAAGTAGATTGAACTGTAAAATCAAGAGATAACAAAAGGGATGAAAAGTGCCATTTAGTAATAAAAATAGCGTTACCTACGAATACATTTAAATTGTTATAGTTTGAAAGTGCTGGTCAAATAAGACAAAATACTGAGGAGGAATATGTAAGACTATTCCCCCCTGATATTTGGAAAGTTTCATCGTAATTGCATTACAGATTTTTAAGATATAATGCAACATATTATATGTATTCGTAGGTAATTTTACATGTCAGAGATGTTACCTACGAATACAAGATTACAACCATTTACTTAATGACCAATTCAGCACATTTGTCGGAACCGTATGTCACAATTATTTTACTAAATGTGTTCAGAAGACTATGGGTGTTTTTTTTAACATTGTTTTTGATTGTTATTGTACTTAAACCAAAATTTAAGTACGATATGTGGATATAAATTTGACAATCGATTAACAAAGTATCTTTAACGCAACTCACCCACTTATTAAAATTTGTTGGCTACATTAGTGTACTTATAGTCATTTATCATATAAAGACACCCCTTAACATTAGTTATGGATATCAAATTTAATGCAAAGTGCTCATTTTAATGAATAAGCTTCCCAATTATTCAGATAGCAATGTTGTATACGTAGGTAACAAATGTATTCGTAAGTAACGTAGTGACCATCATTTTCACTCCTTATTGATGGATGTTTGCCCAAATCTCATATATTTGAATTTGATGTGTGACAATGGATGTTGGGCTTCTTCACAGTAGCAAAGAAATAAAGAAAAATTAATAGAATAATAAATGATATGGTGATTTAATATCAGTATAATAAAAAAATAATTATCCTTTCATAATTAATACTTTTCTAATTGATGATTTGATGATAATGAATAAGAAAATCGTTTCCCGTGAATGTAAAAGTTTAGAGCCTACATATGAAAAAGCGATCAAAAATAACACTTTAATATTTTCATTCGATATAATTTGCCTAATTTTCGATTTTCAGTGTATTGAATATTCAATACAATTTTTATTCCTTTTTTTCGGGGGGGGGGTTGGTTGCTGAAGTAGCATGTCAAAATCAATTTCACACACTCAAACACACCCACACACGTACATCTTTATGACAACGCACACACACATACACACGCAATCACATACACATAAATGAAGGAAAATATTATGACACAAACAACAGAAAAATGTTATACTACCTCCCTCAACTCCCCTTTTGTCACAAAAAAAAGATGAATTGAAATTCATATATAAATAATGGACAATTTTCATAATGTACTTTTATGTGAATGGTTAGTTTAAATGCAGTAAATTATTTTTTCCCTATGATGTTCCGAGGGTGAAGTATTTGAACGGAGGATAGTAGGATAATGTCCATGGTATGTTAAGTTAATAACATACAAAAAACTGTTACCTACGAATACATCTGTAACGATGTGAATACCTTCTGTTAAACAATGTCTCACAATGCTAACCTGTTAATAAGGTAAATATTCCTTTATTTCAGCAAGAGCTTTGTTCATATTTTAATTTTGATATGCTATACTTTAGGTTTGGAGATTAATTTTACAATGTATTTTGTACATTTAGAACATTTGTGACCGTGCACCTCAAAACAAACATAAAGTCGCACACACTGATTTTGCGTGAGGACTGAAAATAAGTGAAATGGGTCAACCTAGCCGAACTGGACTTTTTCATATTTTCTGAAAGAGCGGGTCTTTTTTTACATTATGCTAAAATTTGGTATCATAAAACGGCCAGGACAGTGTGTTTTTTTAGTAGTTTATCTTGAACATTTTTGGTAGAACAGTGTCATTAGGTGGGTCTTTAGAATCCCATTTTCATTTCTGAAAAACCTTGTCCACACTCTTTGCTTTCAACTCTAATAACTTTTGAAAGGATAATGCTACTGCTTTGAAAGTTGGTATTAATTATGGACAGAGTGTGTTAATGAGGCATGCTTAATTTCAGTTTAATCTGATAATCCCTTCATTGTTGTTACTCTGGTGGTTTACTTCCTGTTTTTTGTCCCATTCATCGCACAGCCAGCACGGTTTGGTAATGATTAAGCGCTTAAATAGACATTGTACTTCAGAGCCTCTTTTCTCAGTTCACACTTTTCCTGAGTTTGTGCTTTCTTTTCAATATTTAGATAGGTTAGGAGAGTCCATTTGATTTGAGTTATACATCATTTTAAAGCTTAAAGTGTGTTCTTTCAGAATATGGTCTGAACTAAAAATTCATGTCTGGCGACTTTGTCTTTGTTTTGAGGTGCACTGTCACATTTAGAATGGTAAAATGATATTTTTTCTTTCATATCCTGAATTAGTGTGAATCATAGATAATTTAATGTATCTTTGTCATTTCAAAAGGAGGAATCCACCCCGAGCCATTATTATAAAACTTTAAAAACGTCTCTTCATTGACTAAAGGTTCGACAGAAACGACCAAAATGGCAAAGGTACCTACGGATACAACGTTACCTACGAATACACAAGATTGAAACTGATATGATCATGTAATAAAATGTGTTGATTGCCTCCAAATTTTAACTTGTTAGAAAGCACTCTTCCTCATCTGTAAGATATGAGAGAAACTTTCTTCATATATGTCATATCCACAAAAATATAGGAAGTTACATAAAGTCTACTTTTAAAATTTAAAAATCTGAAATTCGATCGATGTGTATAACATGTCCAAAATTTCAAAATAAAAGTAGATTTGAATGAACTAAACATCTTTTCACAAGTACATATTGGCCCCCTTTTAATTAATAGCAATTATTTAGAAGATATGTGGAAAATAAAGAATCCAGGTGTAATTTTCTAAACTAAAATGCTTGTATTCGTAGGTAACATTGAAAATTACCAGTTTTACTTCCAAAGGTTCTAACTTTGTTTTTAGTCGAGATTAGTGATGGCAAACTCTCTCCGTATATGTTCAATATGTCTACTTTGAGCAAGCAAAACTAGAGAAATGTGGAACCATTTTGAAATTTGGAAGTCAAAAACCTCATTTGTACACTTTTCGTTGGAATCGACCATTTATGGGTATATATTTATATATATAGACGAATATTCAGTAATCATGTAATACCTGCAATATCTTGGCGACCACATCTTTCAGCAGCTTCACGAAGTCGACATCTAATGTCGTAATTGCTGCATTCTTGATTCGACACCCAGTCTTCCAGCAGTTTGTCTGTTCTAAACAACCATTCTAAGTTTTCCCTGTTTCTGGTGTCTATGTCTTCTGGCTTCATGAGAATTTCTCTATTTAGCGATTCGAAGTGACGTTTGGTTATAGCGAGGACCACTGACTGAATGTGTTCCTTATACAGCGGCTTTCTATTTTTTTCTGAAACTGTATAAGATACGAAACCGGTGACAAATCTTAATAGCACAAAATGCACTATAGTTACTGACACTTATATGCATACATGCGTTGTTGTTTTTTCCCCATTATAAGTATTATTATTCATTCTTTCTTTCTGTCAATTTGATTACAAGTAAGACAATTCAAATGGGCTGTCAAACAGCCAATATTTTTCGGTCACGGTCTTCAGGCAACTAGGAGGTAAACTATAATGCTATAACAACGCGGCCATTTTGTTAACACCGGTAAGCGCATCATGCTTTCTCTGTGTGGGTACATTATCAAGACGAACTTGGCGACATTAGTATAAATCGTAAACGCGTATAAACTATTGTCACATTAAGACGTCGTTTTTCACATTGCGATAGGGTGAGTAATAGGAAGTAAAGGTTTTCCCGGCCAATTTTGCACTTTTGTCAGTCCAATTCCTAATTGCTGCATTCAATTTAGCAAATTCCCTTTCAAATTACCTTTAGCCTCATTCTAATTAACACTTTTTCAATTGAAACTCGTAAAACGAGCACCATTTCGTTATTCGTTCATTCAATTTAGAATGATATAGTCACGTGATCACGGACATGCCACACTCGTTCATTCAAATTCATTTTTGGGCATCCAATTTAACATCTTTTGCAGTCAATTTAGTACGCATGTTTATGCTTTGGTTCTTTCTTTATTTTTTGGTCAACATATTGATTTGCAAGCGTCATTACATTTCATATTTTCGTACTTATTTTAGAGATTTTGGCAACAGTTATTTTTCTTCAAATTGTGCTTAGTGATTCTTCCAGTCCGAAGATATAGTGCATCATGTGGCCACAACCTATTTGGCCATTGAGTGCGTTGAGTCAAGGTTATGATCATCAAATGTTCCTATAATTCTTTTTTCTGTCTTCTTGAGAAATACGTCTTTATCTAACTTGTGCTGTCATGACTGTAAGAAGATGAAGTAAATCTGTAGTATTGGTACATGTAGGCCTAAAATGACATGTGTGAAAGAAAAGGGGCGTTACAGAACAAACTCGAGTTATATATGGTTAAAAAAAAATGATACTGCTCAACAGTGCGTGGATGAAACAAAATGTCACAGAGAAATACGCGTTTAAATGTAATCACCTTTTCGAAAAAGAAATAACATGACGTTAATTTGAACGAACATGTTATGAATTTGACTGCCCATACGCGAAATTGAATGACTGAAATACCCCTTTCGGCCAGTGTTGGCGAATTTGAATGACTGAGGAGCACATGCCAATTTGAATGCTAATCTTACGAATTCGAAAGGCACATGTGCAAATTTCATTGATCGAAATGCTAAATTGAACGACCAACTTGCAATTTTGAATGACAGAATTTGCAGTGACGAGGATTTTCGCTAAATTGAATGAACCTTTTATCAAATGGACTGACAAAAGTGCGAAATTGGCCGGGAAAACCTATGTCATACTTCCTAAATATTTTACTGCCATAAAAAAATGATAATAAAATAGATGTTAATTTAGATATTGCTATACCAAGTCGTGTTCTGTATAGTTGTTTTTTTTTTTCGTCTCCTCTGCCAGTTCTCTCTACTACAAATATATGTTTGGACTGAATGCATTTATCATCAAAGTAAAAAACCGAGTAGTAATTTGCTCACTTGTGCATTTTTATCTACCATGCAAAGTATTCATTACGTATAGCCCAATTTCGTATTTTAAGACTTACCAACCTGTTGTAATAACATTAATTGCAGTTGCTGCGTCAGCACGTCCATCTAATGGCAGCTGTCATGACAGTCAATCGGTTTAGAACACAACAAAACTCCTTTAAACACCGCCCCCCCCCCCTCCCCCCCCCCCCCCCCCCAAAAAAAAATAATAATAATAATCATGGTAATAGAAACTAACCCACATATCATCATGAAAAAAAAATCTACGACTACGATCGTGACAATTTGTTAGAACAATTATATAAAAGACAATACACATTGTGTACTTATCTTGCAGCTGAGGTTCAACGTGCATCCGTACTGTAAAGGACTACTGTTTTTCAGACACGCCTAGCCAATATTCTTTGCATACAGAGAATCAGCCTTTGTCACTCGCTAACCGTTAGAAAATGTGATCTCTGCTGCCAGTTTTCATCCTCGTTACTCGACCCTCTAATCGTCTGGATTTTGATGCACGAGAGAGATGCACAATAAGGTTCAAAAGAAGATCCAAGGTTAAAATCCTCTCAGAGAATCAGGATAACGCAACTTTTTTTTTTTTTGTAGAAGGACTATTAGGGATACCGGTACCGAAACTCCTTGAATTTGTTTTTCTTATAAAAAAATAGTTCATGTTTAGAAGTCGTCTTTCTCTCTGTACAATGTATAATTATAATGTTACTGTAACATTAGTTACTCCATATGACGTTCACTTTCTTGCAAACATCAACTTACTCTGGAAAAACGTCTTTGCCACTTCCTTACAACCAGTGTTTTCAAGAGCCAAGCAGAGAGTCACCTTGAAGTTGATAGCTTTCTCTCGCACTGTCGTCTGTTGATGTTCCTCGTTTTCTTTTCCTGTCGTTTGTTTGTCTTTCTTGTCTCCTTTTAATATAGTCAGTTCATGCTTCTTGCTAACATTCACCGGGGTCTTTTCTTCTTTCTGGTCTCCTTTCAAAAGCGTCTTTTCTTTTCTCTTGTCTTCTTTCCCTCTCATCTCTTTTAGTTCTATATCTTCTTTTTCACTGACATGGGACCTTGTCCTATGCGTCTCACCACTAGTTTCTGTATATTTAGCCGCCCATTCTGTCAGCAAAGCAGAACACTTCTCCACCATTGCTCTCTTTGTCTCTGATTCAAGATCTATTTGTGTTTTGATGCCCAGTGTATTCAACAGCTTCTCAAGTCGTTGAGGCTGTTTGGCAACAGACCAGCAGATATGACTGATGTCGTCTTGAGAAATCTCGCCTCGTTTACCGCGATATTCTGAGAATTTAAGGTACAAAGAAAGTATTTTGTAGTAGAACTTCGAATATAAAATATGACTGTGCACCACAAAACGGACAAAAAGGTCGAACGCACTGATTTTATGTGAGGACTAAAAATAGGTGAAAAGGGTCAATTTGGTCAATCTGTAGACTTTCATATATATTTTCTGAAAGGGCATGTCTTCTTCTACATTATGCTAAAGTTTGGAGATCATAAATTTAAAGAAAAGTGTATTTTTAAGCAATTAATCTTGAACACTTTGTTTAGAATAATGTGATTAGGTGTGTCTTTAGAGTCCCCCTTTCATTTCTTTAAAAAAAAAACTGTTCACATTCTTCACTTTCAACCCTAATAACTCTAGAAAGGATGATACTACTGGTTTGAAAGTTAAGATTTATTATGGACATAATGTTTTAACAGCACATGCTCAATTTCAGCTTAATCTGATAATCCCTTCATTGTGGTTAAACCGATGGTTTTCAACCTGTTTATGATTTTTGTCCCATTCATTGCACGGGTAGCACGGCTTGGTGAAGATTAACCGCTTGAATAGACCCTGTGTTTCAGAGTCTCTTTTCTCAGTTCACACTTTTCTGGAGTGTGTGCTTTCTTTCCAATATTTAGATAGGATAGGAGAGTCCATTTGATTTGATTTACACATCATCTTAAAGCTTGAAGTCTGCTCTTTCACAATATGCTCTTAACCAAAAGTCCATGGCGACTTTTTGTTTGTTTTGTGGTGCACGGTCACAAATACAAAAGGATATTAGAATATCGTTCGGTAACAAAGTTAAAGAAAGCAAAAGTAACAAAATAGGCGAACCAACTAAGGTCAGTACAATTAATAGTCAGTGACATTTAAGGGAAAGCAAAACATGATCTAAATTAAGTTTTAATGTAAACCTATTATCTTCGATGCTATAAACCATCTAAATGACATAACCAATAATAAACTCAGGATGTGTATCAATCTCTCATTGTTCATTCCACAGGCACTGATCTCTTTCTCTCTCTCACACACACACAAACACACATCCAAACATGCACACATACTGCGTCTTTACATATGTGACCGTGCACCTCAAAACGAACATAAAGTCGCACACACTGATTTTGCGTGAGGACTGAAAATAAGTGAAATGGGTCAACCTAGCCGAACTTGACTTTTTCATATTTTCTGAAAGAGCGGGTCTTCTTTTACATTATGCTAAAATTTGGTATCATAAAACGGGCAGGAAAGTGTGTGTGTTTTTAGCAGTTTATCTCGAACATTTTTGGCAGAATAGTGTGATTAGGTGTGTCTTTAGAATCCCTTTTTCATTTCTGAAAAACCTTGTCCACACTCTTCACTTTCAACTCTAATAACTTTTGAAAGGATGATGCTACTGCTTTGAAAGTTGGCATTGATTATGGACAGAATGTGTTAATGAGGCATATTTAATTTTAGATTAATCTGATAATCTCTTCATTGTTGTTACTCTGGTGGTTTACTTCCTGCTTTTTGTCCCATTCATCGAACAGCCAGCACGGTTTGGTAAAGATTAAGCGCTCGAATAGACACTGTACTTCAGAGCCTCTTTTCTCAGTTCACACTTTTCCTGAGTTTGTGCTTTCCTTCCAATCTTTAGATAGGTTAGGAGAGTCCATTTGATTTGAGTTATACATCATTTTAAAGCTTAAAGTCTGTTCTTTCAGAATAATTATGGTCTTAAGTAAAAAATTCATGTCTGGCGACTTTTTGTTTGTTTTGAGGTGCAGGGTCACATATACAGACGGTTGCATATAAATAACATATATGGGAAATAAATTAACCTTCCATTGCCTTCTGTATTGTGCTATTCTGGCTGAGCTCGCTCCACTGTATTTCCTCTTCAGTCTTCTCTTTCCATCTGCACAGACCGTTGTACATGTCTTTAGGTGGTATCACCAACTGACAGCCATCACCCATGAGGGACTGTGTGAGGGCCCCAGCGAGCTTTTTGTTGTTGTTTATCTTGGAGCACATCTCCCAAAGCTCCATGTAGGTGATGGATCCTTTGAAAAACAAATAAGAAGACGGTACAAACCTTCATGACTGAAAGTTATTCGCGTTATCATAATATAGGGCAATAAGCCATAGATAAGTCAGTGCTTTAGCGAAAGTTGGTAGTTCAGTATTCTTCAAGAAAATATTCGTTATTTTTTCACGTGCAAAGTTAATGGTTGTAAACAATTTATATTTTGCTTGTTTAAAGTTAGTACAAGGCAAGATCAACATTATATTATATGAAATAGGTGGAATACTTTTCGGGGTAAGTCGGGTTATTATCATTGCTAATCATGTTCTCCTGTTTGTTAAAGCAGTGGTATAACATCAAACGTTTTGATAACGCACGCATTAGAATTTTACAAATCAAAAGTTCCAGTTCTGAAGCCCATTCCAAATGTTGTCAACGTCATAAAACTATCTCAAGACGTTTGAACCCGAAATAAGAAAGGAATGAAACAGTGAAAATGAACATTTATGGGGGAAAAATTGAACGTGAAATGACATGCAAGAATCTTATTTGATTTAACGTACAAACACTTGGATGCGTATCCCACTCTCAGTCCGGAAAAGAATTGCTTAAGTAGCTCTCTTTGAAGAGGAAAATTACATTCTCAATAAAATCAGGGTTATCTAGGCAATTGGAGTCAGAAAAAAAAATGTTTACAGTATCAAATCTGACCCTTTACTAATCAGACATTTGATACGATTGTGGCGACACCATATCAGCTTACCAGAGTATCGCGGTGTCTTCTTCTTTCCTGCCGAGGGCAAAAGAAATGCATGAAGTTGTCATATGAGAAATACATTTTTTTTTTTGTAATCTGTGAAAAAGAATACATTCTAAGAAGTTCCTTTGAACTCGTTTGAAAATCGTTCAGTCGACTTATATTATTGTAAACTAATCGGAATTATTGTTTAATATGTTCATGACCATTATTTCATTCACTTGCCAAACCAATCACTTTTAGATTGCGGCAGCTTGTTCTTGTGATATTTTATATGAAAGTCCAATGTGGTCTCTTGCGCAACAATTTTTTCCGTAGTTTTCTTTACATATGAACTAATGACCGCAGCATTATCCCTAGACATCATTTTAGCAATTTACCGATTTAATACTGTCAAAATACAGCAGTGATAATATCTTTTAATCCAGATATTTGCATGTGTATGAATTGTGTTTGTATTAATTTCTTTTCCCGACTCTCTCTCTCTCTCTCTCTCTCTCTCTTTCGTCTCTATCTCTCTCCAACTCAATCTACATCTCCCGACTCCCGTCCCTTTCTATACTTTTTATACCTTGACTATACCTTTGCAGGTACCACTTTATTCACTTCGCACTAAATTTGTGTCTATCATACATTTCAACGTTGCTACCTCATTGAAATAACACACATATCAAAAATTCAGGCATACAGTTTTCACGTACCTTTGCCGACGAGCCACTTTGTCAAACAAATTACAGCAAGTAAAACCCCGGCAATAACACCGACAATGAGAGCTATAAAAGAACCATTGCAGACAAGAAGAAAATAAAGACTTTGGAGACTCCACTCTGATGGGATAATTGAGACCGCACAGATATTGGAACGGTTCTGGTTTTGAAGAATAGGCAGAAAGTGGATCACATGCAGCCCAAACCACATACAATGTACCTTTCGCCATGAACACTGATTTTTCCTCTAGTTAATTGTTCGTCCTTTCAAGATGTGTGTATAGGACCTTGTTTCTACTGTTCTGCATTGTAATTGGCTGTTTAATGGCTTCACTAGATAAAGAGCAACATGTGCATAGTCCTCTACACTACCAGGGCATTTTTATTCTGTTTCATATTTACGTTGTTGTCTCTATAACCTATCCATAAAGTTTGGTCCTACTTCACCATAGAAACTGAAATCACTAGAAATGTATGCTTTTGGGGAAAAAGAGGGGAAATTGAAATGCTTTTGTTGTTATAGAGAAGTCGAACAACAGAAGTTTGGTCAAGTACCAATACGGTTTCCCTTTGATTTTGATGACGTAATACTCTCTGTAGTCGTTGGTGAAGTCCAAATCATGGTGATGTTCACGGTAATCCGCTGTAGTTCGACCTGTGTGGACTTTGATTCAGCTACGCATGTAAAGATCCCTTGAACACCTGTCGAAATGGGTATTTTCGCATCGATGTTCTCCGTTCCATTATTGGCCTTTGAAAAGTGGTAGGCAATATCGAAGACCTCACTTCCATCATGAAACCAGTATATGTTAATAACATCCTGCGGCACGTTCCTTGCCTGACATGCCAGTTCTGAATCTTGCTGGTCGTAAATCATGGAGCAGTTTGTATCTGACATATTTGAGCATCCCTTGACCGAGAGGAAACCTGAAGGAGTGAGACCAGATGAACACTCTGCATGTCAATCCTTACAAGACCACGAATGCTCACACGTGTAGTACATAGGCATGTAATTGATGATGATATTCAGACTTAAACAAATCAAATAATGTGTAAATAAAACTAATTGTTCAAGTATAATTTCAGTAGAAGAGAAATTCAGTCAAAGTTCAGGTGTACTCTAAATCCAGATATGTAGAATGGAATAGCAAATATAGAAAGGTGGTAGTGTCATACAATTTGAAAATAACAGAGTATCAAGTACGACAGTTTAAAGAGTTTATCACCCTAGCACTCTTCCATTATTTTCATCATAAAATATCTTAAGTATGGTAAAGAGATTCAGAACAAAAATCTCAACGGTAATATTCTCAATTCTAATATAACAATTGACTGCGCCGCCTTAAAGCTTTAATTAAAAAAAAAATCCAATTTCACCAATGGAAACCATTGCCATTCACTGATCATGGTTGTTTAATTTACGTCTATGTTAATAGTGTATCTGTGTATGATCTGCATTATGTTTGTCTGTTGTTGCTTTTTTCTTCATGTCTGCTGTACCTTGTAAACGTGACATTCTGGAAAAAAAATAATTATCGGCATACCAAGGCAAAACATAAATAGATAAACAAATAAATAGGACAAGGGTCTACTTATCTAAAAATTGAAATTTCTGGTTATAGAGTTTATAATTTAGGTAATATGGAGACAGATGACAAAAAGTAAGGTTTTATAGTCATAATATTGTTGGCTAGGAACTTCCTCTAACTGGTGATATGAACGACGATATTGCTGATATAGTAGTAACAGTATTGTTAATGACAAAAATGATGATAATGGTAATAACGATGTCTGTACAAATACCCATAGCTTTAAATAGGCCTGATATCATTCTGTTATATTAAAGCAGAAATTTATTGAGAGGCCGAAAATACGGTTTTATTTATATCTATGGACAGCTTAGAGGCTATATACAAAGATAGGATGCATTTCAAATGATGTCCGACTAATTCAAAATAAATATTGAAGATGAAGTGTAGTCTACTTCACAGGCCCTGACTCACACAATCGCTACCCCCCCCCAAAAAAAAAAAAAAAAAAAAAAAAAAAAACTGCCTTCTCGCGTGACGTCACGGGTTGGAAATGACCAGCTCTTTCGTCTCCAGCACTGCCGGCCATGCATGCACGTATGCAGTGTATAAACACACAAAATGGCATTCCCATTCACGGTCAACAAACAGAACAATCATCTTCTGACCCCACATAAGCACAATAACATGTCAAAATAACTAAGCCCGTTTTAAGTTTAGCTTTTGTAGTTATATTGTGATTAAAAAATAAGATTTTTTAAAGTTAAAAAAAAAGAAGAAAAAGGACGATTCTGCCTGGGTTATAACGGAACTGGATACCAAACGGTAGAACGGGGTTGGGAAATGAAAATTAGGTGTGGAAGGGCAAAGCTAATGAAATTGTCTTTCTGCTCCAAAAAACAAACAAACAAACAAACAAACAACAAAACAATTAGAATTCATTTTGAACATAAATATCAACATTGAAGAAATCACATACATATGGAGTGGCCTTTGCCCGGTTTTCACAATATCCGAAGAGTTTCCTGAATAGATGTTATCTGTAGAGCTGTACTACTGTAGTGTGATCTTACTTTCACTCGGACGGGGCCGGTCAGCCGGGGTCGGGCGCGTGCCGGCATGTATGGGCCAAGCTAGCTGGGCATGGGATCAATGCAACGTTAGCATTGTGATCCATCCGCGGTTAGTGATGACCGAATTACCCATCATCGCAGCTCACTACCCCGATAATACATGTAAAATAATGTTCGCTGAGTAATTGCATCTATTGCGCACATTATTTGCGATTGCGACGCGACTCGACTAGACGAGATTAGTCACAGTTGTGTTTGCTGTTGGTTGCCGTCTCTCCCGGTAAAATCGGAAGAAAATCATGGATAGAGATGAGCATTATGGAGAGCCTTCGAGGCTCGCTGAGCTGATGGAGAGACAGAAGTGAGGAAAACGTTATGGAAAAAGCCGTGGTAGACGGTGTATGGGTATGCAATGTAGCACCACTCATCTTACGGGAGGCCTAGGGTACATAAACTGCCCGGGAAGATGCCGGCGGAGTCTGCAAGATTCACGTCGTTTCAGATGGGGTGGATTTGGTTCATACAACTTTATTGTGTTTTAGATCCCAGAAAGGTAGCTTTTTAAACATAATATTCTATAGGACTGTATAGAATATATTCGTGAAATAGGCCCCACTACTGCGTGTCCGTACTAATAGTACTACGGCGACTCGCCTGTTTATGCTCGTGAATACAGCCCCACTGCACCGTATGGCGTTCATCGCTAGTAAAGCACGGCGATGGGGCTTTCTTCCACAGTAGGGCCTATAATACTCGTGAATGCGACCCCACCAAACGGCGTTTACTTGAGATTGATAGAGGATATTTCTATGCAAAATTTTGTTCATACGAATTACGATCGAATATACATGAATTTAGACAAACTTGTATAGTATGTCATCTTACTTATGGCATGGACATACATTTCTCTCTCACCTCGCATGCAGGCACACGTCGCTTGTGAGCCATCGATTTCCCACCCATGACGTCAAACTAAAATACACTTTCGAGTTGGCGATTTGGGAACTAAAATATGGTAAAATTTAATACATTTAATTAAATTTTTTAGGTTCCAGCGGCTTAAGATATTATCAAATGAGAGAATAATATCATTTTAAGGGTTATTTACCCCCTATGAAATTCTGCTTTAAATTGGTTAGTCAAATATCGGTTAGTGATTGGCTAAACACTGTCATGTGATGGCAGAACATTGGTTATGTTCGCCCATGGGAGAACATTTTTGTAATGTTCTCCCATGGGAAAACATTTTCACGTAACAAATGGCAGAAGGACCCGCGCGCACACAGTGAATTTGGCTCTACGTAAGCGATCGAGTGCGTTGTGTTGGTGGTTGACGTTGACGTATTTGACGTATTTGACTAACCCATATAATATAACAGATGATGACTTTTGTTGTCGGGAACATGCATCAAACGTACATAGGAATATATAGGGTGTCACTACTTTGGGCTTCCCCACCCCCACTTTTTTTATTTCTTTACCCCAGAAATAACCCCCTGTCTTGTTTGCTTGTTAGCTCATGAAACCCGGAAGTACCCCCTCCGGGTGTCGAGCGGGTGTGGCTTTTTCGAGTAGTGTTGAGCTTATTGGCTGTATGAGTAGTTTGCTGTATGACTTGTGGTCTCGTGAAGACCAGAAACACACCTTTTACAGACACATCCGTGAAATTCTCGACGCGAATGCTTTTGTAGTTGGTCACACCGCAGAAATATCGGCCAGCGTCATCTTCACCGACTCTGTTGATGACTAGAGAGTAATTGGTATCGATCGTCACCAAACCCGCTCGGTAGCTTTCGCCATCGATTACATTCTGGTACCACGCTACCAGAAGAACAGACGAAGTGGATGTATTTCCTGAATGCATTTTTAGCCCAAGAGATGGAAGTACGGAAAAAAAGCCCAGAAATACACGTATTTATGCTGTGTTGTATCAACTAGGGTGCAGGAAATTCCTTTCCGTTGCGGGTACATTGATAATTACATGCTATGGTTAAAACATTAGATTCATGTGAATAGAAGAAGTAATGCGATGGAAGATACGGCTGGTTATGACGGAATCAACTGCTATAGGAGGTTATTCTAATCAACAACAGAGACAGCAACGACTTTGCAATATAATAAAGCAGTTTATAAGAGTTTCAATTTATTTCATTAACTTGTAGGACGCATGAAGTGACGCCCATCTGCAGTACAAGTGTATCACCCTTCACGTATATCTGTCTGATATGTAGACTTCTGTTAATTTTGTGCACAGTAGGGGCCATTGAACGCTATTCGGAGGGGGAGGGGATCAGAATTCAACCAGGTGAAGGTATAGAAAGTCACGGATATTGGGACATTTTAGTTCGATTTATCCATTCTTTCTTAGACCCTAAAACGTGGGGCCTGCAGCCCGAAACCCTACTTCTAGATCTCTGCACTGTGTATAGACTGGAATTCATGTTTCGATTTGTAAATAGCTAGACTTCCTTTCTTTTTAACAGAGCATTCAACTTGGGAAAAACTTGTGGATTTTTTAGCTGATCATTGACGTTGATGTCAAAAACATTTCCCTGTTGAAACACAAGTTCCATCTAAATGGTTTTATTCTATTATTTTATATCTATTATTATGCGTTCTGTGTTCGATTTACTGTATTGGCTCCAAAAACAGATTTCTTGCAAAGAAAAAATCCTATATCACCTTTGCTCCATGTTACTGTCTCTGGTGTCCCATAGAATTCACATTTAAGCTTCCCTTGCAGACCTCTCAAAAGAGCCGGGCGGACATCAACGATCACGACGTCATCAGGAATTCGACAATCTGCGGAGCAACAAATTTCACAAAGACTAGTCATTTCGTACGATACGTTATGTTATGCATAAATGTTTCTGTTACAGACTTGTTAAAGGCATGGTACAGTTTTGATGGAGTTGGTGCTTCAGGTTTCCAACGTTTTCTCTAATTATTATCCTTTTTAGGATGTAATTCTAAAAGGAATTCATGATTGGTTTGATGGAAATTGATTTTGGCTGAGAAATCTAAAATCAAGGGATTTTCAAAAAAAGTGGGACCCCCCTTTTATTGGGATCACTTTGATTTACTCTGTTTTGGATATCTTAACCATTTCAAGCTCGATTTTCACCAAGGAAACTTTAAAATCCTCCTAGAACTATAATGCTCTTTAACATTTCATATAGTCGTTTTTATATTTTGGATCAAAAATTTGTCTTCCATTGATTGGTTAAAAGAGCTTCACGTGATTATAGGTATTTTGAACTATTTTAGAGTGTTGGTGTGTTTGACACTCCATGAAGCACTATTTGCAAAATGACGTCACTTTTATGACGACATTTTGCAAATAGTATACTATTTGCAAAATGATGTCACAATCACCCTTCTTTACAATCAAGTGTACCCGTCCGAATCCGGTCCCGAATTCTAGTGTTCAGGTTTGCAGCGGCCATACGAGCGCTTGGATACATGCGACGGCCAACTCTGGCGGTGCCACGGCTACAACGTTTTTCAATTTCCGATCTCTCGCACTGTTGCGTATTGCAGGCGCTGCGCTGCCGCCGCAGTGCGGCTAAGCCTATATAATGATTTTCACTTTTTATTCAAATTTTTGATCCAAAATATAAAACAAATATACTTTGCCTAGTTTCGAGTTTCTTGTTAAAACTATGGGCCTCGGTGACTCCAAACTAGTACTATTCACTGAGGGGCTGCGCCCCTCAGTGAATAGTACTAGTTTGGAGTCACCTCTGCCCATAGTTTTAACAAGAAACTCTCAAGGCCAAGTATATTTGTATACTAGGTATGTCGCACACAAGCTGAATCCTAACCTCAACAAATACTATACCATCCCCTTAAAGTATAGAGGACGGTATCAATATATCTGAAAGAAAATAAATCAGTAATCTTGAATACTATACCATCCCCTTAAAGTTTAGACGATGTTATCAATGTACCTGAAAGAAAAATCTTTGAGACCACATCTACAAATATGCATTGTAGATTGGGGAATTTTCTGTCATAATAATATGTGCATATAATTATATAAATGTATACAACCGAAATATGTGTTATTACATGTATGTGATTTTATTTACATGTATTGCTTCAAGTCTTACCTTGCAATAAGATGTCTGACATATTCTGTACGTGAAGTGCCTTCATTTTACGTCTTTTATGTTATTAACACCTAATTATTAGACGTTTTGTGTGTGTGTGTGTGTTTTTTCATTTCTTATGTTGTATACATGTAAATTGTGTTTTGAGGTAATGTACGTAAGTTATGTTATCCACCTGTACATTCAGTGTCAATTGTTATGAATTTATTCACGGACCCATCGAAGAAAAAAACAACAGCTTATTTTCAATTAGTCCTTCTGTATAAAAATAATTGAATAAAAGAATGTGAATCATTATCAAAATTGTCATTGACTTCATTGATACCGTTTGCACTCTTTTGAAAATTTTTACACACGTTTTGATTGCTAAAGCTGATTGGAATCTAATCACACTTGTTATTTCTGTTGTTCTTGTTTTTGTTGGTTGTTAAAGGAAAGTTTTGCTTTTGTTTTTGTTTTTGTTTTTGCTTTGTTTGGTTTTGTTTTGTTTTTGGTCAATTTGGCAATTTATGCTGCCTATGATTATTACTTTGGCAGTGTTTGGTTTATCGCAAAGTTTGCACACTAAATAAGGCATTCCAACCATTATACATTACATAAAACGTTGTCGTGCAATCTCTTCGTGTCTACTTTATGCTTTTGCACATGAGACTTTGTCATGATACTGTCCGAAGATTTGAATTACTCATTTGCTTTAAACGCGCTATATAGAACCCATCGAGTTGTGACAATCATAATTATTTATTATATCATATTTTCCAAATAACAGTCTTTTATTTTCATTCTAAATAAGATAAGAAAGAGAAAAAATGACAAAAAACTTACCTATTTCTTTAGAGATTAAGGTGACAAAAATAATGGCGAAGGTATGAGTCCGGTTGAATGTCATTGTTCTGAACTTCTCTCCCATCAATACACCTATCAAGAAAGAAAAATTCCATAGCAAATTGCACTAGTGTATAAGTACAGCATTATCTTTCATTCGTTTTTATAAGGTATTCGAAAAGAATGAATGATTACGATTTTGAAAAAGGATCTATCTTCCTGTCTAAACTATGATGTGATATTTGTTCAAAATTCTTACAAATTATGTAACTATTTCGCATAATTATTCCTAAAAATATGAAATTAGATGGCAAAAATATTCCCATATTTTGGGAATTATGGGGGAGTGAAGTAATGACCCAACAGTGGGGTTGGGGTGAGAGGAGATGTTCTCACTCCAAGAGAGAGTTTGTTTGTTCCGATCGTCGTCATGAGGTGGAGAGATGGGGAAGATTCTAGCTAATTGTTAAAAGCTGCATAAAAAGCAATATGTGACATTTTCTTGTGTGCAGAAGCCTTTTATCAATACAATGATGATTCAAGGACTTGAAATGTTTCCTAATATATTATATGTTACCCTTGATTCCCCCTCAAAAAAAAAGAAATCTGCACACACACACACACACAAGCTTACACACACTAACACACACTAAAACAACGGAGAGAAAATACATTGGGTGAAAATTTTACGACGTCAATTTATTGCTATAACAGAATTTCATCTCTTAAGACAAATCGCCAAGGTTGCGATAAGTTAATAATACATATCTCATAAGCAATTTACGTTGTACCATTATTGAGTAGTACTCTTCCTACTCTCAGCACTATCAATATAACTGTTTTTTGTTTTTGTTTTTGATTTTTTTTTTAGGGAGGGGGTTGTGTATATCCACGTAGATGTGTTTTTTTTTTCCGCTGGAGGTACTCATATACCGTTTAAATGAGTTGCGTGTACATATCCCAAACCATCTGGAATTCTCAGAATGAAAGTCGACAAAAATATTGGATTAAAAAAGGGACACAAAAAAATAAAGAGAAAAAAAAATTCCAAAGTATAAGAACTGACAAAGACATAAAGACCAACTTGGACGAAGAGAATGGCGGCTCATGAAAAAGTTGTAGGTCCATATCATCACCTGAAAAAAAAAATGCCCATAGATGTCCTATTCGAGGAGTAAATGTGATCCTAGAACACGATAACCTAGCTGTGATAATAAAAACCAAGAGTGATAGTCGAGCTTCATATTGTCTTGTACAGAACCTTATGCAGCTTTCAAGAGGAGAGGTGAAAAAAAAATAAATGGGAGAGGAACAGGAATGACAGGAAGACATCACTTCCGCTGACAAAAAAAAAAAGAGGAGGAAAGCAATAACTCATTTTTATCCAGGGCTTTAGGAAAAGCAACGTGCCTTCGACAACCCTTAAATATGTTAATGAAGCTACTGAATTCATATCCCAGCCTCAAGCAAGCTGAAGGCATACTTCATCGATTGCTGATAGAACCATTAATTGTTAATAGATGAAATAGCTCGAAAATATTACGATGCATTTAGGCTGTACACTACGAAGGGTCTGCAATCCAATGACTATCTGTTGAATAATCGTTTTGTTGTGTGTGGGCCTAATTTATTCCGTAAAGATGATGACCTTTTTGCCTATAACTATAATTGTATTTATTTTAAATAAGTGAATGTTTGCTTAAGGTAGCTCTTATACCAAATGTGATACGCCCTTTGGACAGTAAGGAAATGTGTCTGCAAACATGACAAGGTTTGTACAAACATACATTGTAAAGAATAGCCCGCACAATATTTCGTCTTGTCTCAGTTCTTTATACATTAACATACACGCAGCATGGCGTGCGGTCAAGATCCACAAGGGCTGGATACACTTTAATGATTACTTAATGGTAAATCATCATACTATGAGTTCACTGAGATAATGAAACACACGCATAATGTATATAGACCGATATATTGGTATATTCCTTAGGTACTTTATCATCCCTCTCATTGACAAACATTGAGGATTTTGCCTACGATATCTCTTCATTGTATGTGTATGCAATCGCCCAGAGTTCATTCATTTGATGTATCTAACTTTGAGAAACAAAATTAAAATATGTGATTGACACCTATTTCACTTCAATTCACGACTATTCATACATTCGCCCAATTTGATGGCGCGTCAGACGACGTTCCTTGACAGAATATATCCATGATACGAGAGAACTATAAAAAAAAATAATAATAATAAGAGGAAGAAGTTCTCGAAAAAACGGAGAGTGATCTTTAACAACTGTCACTACAATTCCTCCTTTCCAGTGTAAAGTTTGTTTGTGATGGATAGTCGTCAGTGTCATTTAAATGAATGCAAAATGCACTGGTCAATACATACGTCAATAACTTACTCTACAGACTTGGAGTAGGCGCAATAGATTTTGCAGAAACTGAATAATTGACTTCTAATTTAGACGTTCTTATGACTACAATTGAAGTATCAAGGTTGCTTCTTTTGGCACAATCACCAAGACGTTTCGAATGTAGATTGCATTTGACGTGAAATCGCATATTTGTAAATACTGAAGACATTTGCACATAATATTATGTGTTAGAATATTGGTTCCATAATTGGTGCAATGATACCATTGCAAAGACACTGAATAAATAACCTGTTTTTAAGACCTGTTTTTTTCATTTTTCAGACCTAGGAAAAGTGTTGAGTACACAACATCATAAATTGCATCCGTATGAAAAATAAGTATGTTTTCAATGCATTCAACAGCTGTTTGCAAATAAAGTCCGTCAGTTCATAGCCATCGATGGCACAGTTCTAAATATGAAATTGAGTCATTTGTTCGCTTATGTTGCATACCAATAACAGTTTTTCCGGATTTTTCTATGTCTTATTCTTTTAGCAACAATTTGTTATGAGCTGAAACATTCGTATACACTATTTGCATAACACCACAATTATTATCTGCCTGTCTCACAAATATCCGTGTGTGTTAAGGAGCAATTAATTTTTAGTCCGTTTATTGTACTTTTATTATTGTCCAAAGAACAATGCTGATGTGAGATAAATTACTTTTTATCCGAAATGAGTAATCAACCACTATCAGTATGCGTGTTACATGCAAGCTTCTAGATTATTCTACTCTCACTGAAATGTATGATGATTATGTGTATAATCAGTTGTCCTGCAACCATTATTATTCACACACTTGATTTTATACACAATCATTCCAATTCCTAGCAAAGTGACTGATCTACGGAGGCACTTAGGCATGGGTTTGATATATTATTAAAATTTTCGTATTAAAAATGACTACATTTCCAGTTTCATCTCATTCGCATAACAAAATAAATCTAAAGATATCAATTTCAAAGGCTTTAGATACTCCATCACAACTCGTAAGTTTTTGAGCTCCAACAAAGTAATCAATTAATCACAGACTTCAGAAATCCGGCTAAATTAATACTTCTATTGTTACTACAATATCGATAGATTTCATGATACTTGAATACATACGATCTTTCCATTATTCCCTTACCTGAAAAACACTAAAGGCTGAGGATATGAACAGAATATGAACTAGAGTTAAGTTTTAAAAAAATATAGAAGTGAATATCTGATGCAGTAATATGATAGGCAACTCCTGTGATGATTATCGCATTTTAACATTTCAGTCTAATAAGACAGAAACATGCAGACACGAATGACGGAAGTGCGATTGTGAGAAAGAGACATGTGACACAAGAATTGCACGTACCTTTTTCCAGTAATTTAAGTCTGCATTATGATTAGTCAGAGGTCCTATGCCATCTCGTCTCAAACACATGTATCTAGAAAACTAATAAAGCTTTACCTTTCCTGGATTGTTAGCCTTAGGTGTCATTGACGATTCTTGTACTTAGTAAATGCGCTGAACTGGGCGCCGATTTTTTTCAAAATGGAGTCTCGGTAGTAGTTGCGGCTATTGCTTCTCGAAATCGGATCATTAATCATGGCGTGTGTGCGCATAGGGTCCCTACTTTGTGATTAGGCCATTATCTCCGACAGGACAGAGTTCAGTTTTGCCAGCAGTTCTGATCGGTAGATGGCAGCAGAATCAAAGGTTGTTGCTACAACGCAGCGAACTTTTATGTCTACCCCCAACAAAGCAATAAAGGCTGCGTTTACACCATGTTCCCGGCGGCCACAGCAGCCCCATTTTCCCGAAACGTCGTGTGCCGTGGGTAGATGAGACATTCTACTGTCCCCACCCCCACCCCCGCCCCTTTGCATACTAGTCCTTTCGTTCTAGTCCTCCCAGATTGTGCCTGTATAATCTCATAACTATATTTTTTGATATACCCAATAAAAATAAACATTAGACGTTCTTAAAAGGTTTTCTGGACGTTGTAGACGGATATGAAACGTTCTCTAAACGTTCTGCAACAGGTCATGAGACTTTTTAGGCGTTCCTAACAGATAAGGTGATACGTGGGTATATCATGACTAGAGAAAATAGCCCATAAAATGTCCTGTTCGAAGAGGAGTTAATGTGACTCCTGAACACGTTAACATGCTGATAATATAGAACCAAGAATAATAGTCAATAACGAGCTTCAATTGTCTTGATCTTGTAAACAACGGGATACTCCTGTCACCAAATACAGTATTCATGAAGAGAGGTTAGTGTGTTTCCCTGTGAATGTCAGTGATTTTCTTTCTTATTAAAAAGATAAATGGGAAAGACAGGAATGACAGGAAGACATCATTTCCGCTAACACAAAAAAAAGAAAAAAAAAAGGAGCAAAGCAATAACTCATTTTTCCCCTGAGCCTTAGGAAAATCAACTTGTGAAAATTGGGGAGCAGTAGCTGTCCGTGCGTCTTTGGCAGTTTTACTACATGTTTATGAAGCTATTAAAGTCAGTTCCAGCCTCAAGCAAGTTAACGCATACTTCATCTATAGCTGATAGCACCATTAATACAGGACCGTTCGGTTCGAATATAACGTTCATAGGTTCCACGTTAGAGGGCCTGAAATTCCAATGTCTATGTTGTAGGATCATTATCATGATGTGTGGGTCTAATTTATTCCATATTGATGATATCCTTTCTTTGCATGTTATCGTATTAAAGGTACTAGCCCACATTTGTAAACCTGCAGCAATTGGTCTTATAGTTAGCATGGAGTTTGGGTATGATTGCAGTAACATCTGTGCAAAATTTCGTTCCAATTAGTCCATTACTTTCATAAAAATAAATGTAAATGCACCGTATGCATGCGTATAACGCTCGCTAGCTGCGGTCCACGTACGTACTACTTGCATGCGATACATGTGTAAGTTACATGTACGTACTAGTAGCTAGCCCCGGAGACCGCGCCGCAAGGCGCGGTCCTGGCGGCTACCTCGCAGCTGAGCGGGAGCAAAAATCACTGCCACATTCACGGCGACTTCACAAATAAAGCACGGCTAAATTTCTATCATAAACACAGTGACAATTAATACATTACCTTTTCGACTTGGTTTTTCACACCCATTTATCTAGAAACTGCAAAATTTTCTACATTTTTTTAGGAGTAATAAGCGGCCTGCCCTAGTGCAACAGTGGAGAGACTTGCCGCTTTATCAATTAGTACGCATTACGCATGCTCTCAATGCACTGCACTGCATGCATGCTGTGCGCCTGTGCAAGTGATTGTGAGTTTCAGTGAGCATCGGTGAGCTGAAGATATTCGCGTTATAAGACAACATTTTCTGCATCATAAGCAATGAAATGCATCAAACAGTCGCCGAAATTAATCATTTAGGTTTAATCGACCCATGTAAGTATTCCTAGTAGTTTTTGTTGAAAAATTAAGGAAATATAGCGCCGAAACGGCACTCGTTTTGTACAACTCCTCGATCTGAATGCGAAAACGGCACAGCCCCAACGCTGCACGTTGGGGCTGGTCGCAGTTAGTACGTAGCTAGCCCGCGCTCGTAATTCGATTTTGGGTCGGGTTGACCCGGTTTGAAAATTGATTTTAAAACGATGATTTTCTCTTTTTTATCGAATGGTATAGACAAAGAGCAACAGGTGAGGTATGTTATTGTTATAACCTGTACTTGAAGTCATATTGGACCTGTTTTGTGCAGTTTTGATTTTCGTGGGTTTTGCAAATGTGGGCTAGTACCTTTAATATGTGACCGTGCACCTCAAAACGAACATAAAGTCGCACACACTGATTTTGCGTGAGGACTGAAAATAAGTGAAGTGGGTCAACCTAGCCGAACTTGACTTTTTCATATTTTCTGAAAGAGAGGGTCTTCTTTTACATCATGCTAAAATTTGGTATCATAAAACGGGCAGGAAAGTGTGTTTTTTAGCAGTTTATCTCGAACATTCTTGGTAGAATAGTGTGATTAGGTGTGTCTTTAGAATCCCTTTTTCATTTCTGAAAAACCTTGTCCACACTCTTCACTTTCAACTCTAATAACTTTTGAAAAGATAGTGCTACTGCTTTGAAAGTTGGCATTGATTATGGACAGAATGTGTTGATGAGGCATGCCTAATTTCAATTCAATCTGATAATCCCTTCATTGTTGTTACTCTGGTGGTTTACTTCCTGTTTTTTGTCCCATTCATTGCACAGCCAGCACGGTTTGGTAAAGATTAAGCGCTTGAATAGACACTGTACTTCAGAGTCTCTTTTCTCAGTTCACACTTTTCCTGAGTTTGTGCTTTCTTTCCAATATTTAGATAGGTTAGGAGAGTCCATTTGATTTGAGTTATACATCATTTTAAAGCTTAAAGTCTGCTCTTTCAGAATCTGGTCTTAACTAAAAATTCATGTCTGGCGACTTATTGTTTGTTTTGAGGTGCAGTGTCACATATAGTATTTAAGTGAATGTTTGCTCAGGTAACTCTTATACCTCATTTTGATAACGCCCTTTGGACAGTCAATGGGTCTGTACGCAGAACAAGGTTTATACAAATATACACAGCAAACAATGTTTCGTCTTGTGTCGGTACAAATGCCAGCACGCCGCTCGGCCAAGGTCCGCAGCGGTAGGATACATTTTAACGATTATGCTAAAGCATTATATGAGATCACGAAACATATATTTCATAGGCGGATATATTTGTATGAAAATATTTCTTTGGTAATAAAGCTTCCCTCTCGGTAAGGATTTTGACCACGCTATCTCTGTGTGTATATTTCAATCCCTCGGAGTTAATCTACTCGAAATTTCTGAATTTGAGAAAGGAAAACAAAAACTGTCATTGACACATACTTCACTTCATTTTGTACTTTCGCCCAATCGATAGTGTGGCACTGCATGACATTTCTTGACAGAATACGGGCATAACACAAAGCAACTGTATACAATGAACAACTTAAGGCAAGAAATTTTCGAAAACGGAAAATCATCTCTAAAGAACTGTCGCATTGTTGTATGCCTGTTATTAAGCCCAACGCTCCTTCCTCCTTACCAGTGTGACGTTTGTTTATAACGGACAGATATTATCGTCATTCAAATTACTTCATCAGCAAGTTATGTCAAAAAAATAGTCCCAAAAAGCAACAATACACACTTCAATATCATACTCATAAAGACGTCGAGTAGGCGCTCATAGATTTTACAGAAACTGAATGATTGACTTAAAATTTTTAAGATTTCAAAATCTAATAATTCAAAATCTTATGAATACAAGGAAGTGATAAGGATTAGAGTTTTTAAGTAATCATTTGTTTTCTTTTACATTAGTTATCCATACGTTTTGAATAGATTACAATACATGGGACGTGATATCGAAGATTTGAAGACAAAACTGAAATCATTTTGCACCCATGTGTTATAAAATTGGTTTCATTCACAAGGCTACCATTGCGAAGATAGTGAAGAAATAACCTTTTAGGTATATTATTTAAAGGTAAGGAGTCCCATTTGCAGACCTAATACTTGAGATTCAATGAATCCAGTATTAGATTGAAGAGACTTCTTATTAAGAACTTTCCCCTTAATGAAAAAACTAAAAATTGGCCTTAACTTGACGAATCTGTAATGTTTCAATCAAAACCATTCTTTTCCGGACCCGAAAATTATTCCTGCTTTATTAAAAAAAAATATTTCGACTGTTAGAAGCGTTAATTTCAGAATAGCTCCCTCTGCGGTAATCTAACGTACATTGAGAAGGTGTTTGGGAATTTCTGACACCGTGTGTACCGTGCGACCGATCGTTACGCAACGGTACGATTGAAAGCTCGAGAGGCAATCCCACTCGCCTACGTGTGCTGCGGGCTGGAAGGCGCCGGCAATTCCTCGCTACTGAGTATCCGGCCAGCCGGCCGCAGCCGGACGGGCTAGATGGCGCTGGCGCTGGCGCTGGCGCGGCGCGGCGCGGCTTGGAGCGCGCATGCATGCATGCATTGCATTCGTATTCGTATATGTATTGCATTTGAGATCGTTCGCGTATACGTGGTGCATGGTGCTTTCTTAAAAATTTTCTAGAATGGAAAAGACCGCCCATCCAGATCAGCTATCACGATTGAACTTGACGCGGCACTGATGATGCGTTGGGGGGCTGGTGTTTACACTAATGTTACCTAGCCCCCAAAACGCATCATCACTGCTGCGTCAAGTTCAATCATATTGATAATGATAGCTCATCTGGGTATCAGTATACAAAGTTATTATGATACAACCAGTCACGGCTAATCTTCTTACGTAACACCTGTAATACCTTTTACAGGAGTTATACATAAGATTAGCCGTGACTGGTTGTTTGTTATCTGTATCTGTATCTGTCCATTGTGGCATTGACGTACAATAACCAAATTTTGGTTTTGCTTGAGAAAATTAGCCGTCACCTGCATATTACTGCTCACCTATATAGTAAAGTAGTGTGTGTGTGTGGGGGGGGGGGGTGGTGGGTGCCTGAGGTGTTCATCCATGTAGCTACAATTCGTCGGTCGCATTACGAACCGGCGAATGTTCGAATTTGCGTGGAAACACGATTACGAGATAATCGCGTTTAAAGAATCGGGACTTCTTTAAACGTATAAAACGTGTCTTATATCCACCCATTGATGATAATAGGGAGCTTTAGATTTTAGACGCGCGGACGTTCAAAGGGAAAAAACATGATCTGAGCGTGCGCAGAAGCGTGCGTCAACTTGACCCGCGCTACTGCGCACGCTCAGATCATTTTTTTTCCCTTTTAACGTCCGAGCGTCTAAAATCTAAAGCTCCCTAATATCGTCGGCGTTTTCACGAACCGACGCTATTTCGATTTTGGTCAAAATTTTCAAAATCGAGATATTGGTACCAAATGAAAGTGCTTTCAAAACTCTACCAAATCCCAAAATTTTAGATCACAAAATTAATTATTCTTAATTTTATCAAAGAAAGAAAAAAACGACGGTACTCGAAATATCGAGAAATTGAGAAAAAGGGGTTTCACGAACCGACGCAGTAAAGATACGCCGGTTCGTGAAACCCGAATTGCTAGGGTGAAGAGCAATGCGGGTTTTACGAACCGTCGCAGTTGCATTATTTTGAGCTTTGTTCAACTTACTGGCCTAGAATTAGGTTTTGGCCCTAATCCAGATCTCAGAGTGAGAACCAAACCATCTGAAAGATGAATGACGACCTAAGCCAGCCCACTGTCCACGAGTGAAGTGAATGGTAAGCTATAATCCTATTAAAATCATGCTCAAAATAACAGTTTCAGTTGGACTACCATAACCATTAATTGCGGTAGAGTGTAGTCCCATGTATTCAATCGCGTGATGCTTATGAAGCCTAGTCTGTAAACGCCATCCAATTTCAAATTAGATCCCAAATCATATTATTTATAGTTTCTTTTCAACTTATGTCGTTACTTCTGAGACTACTGAGTACTGTAGTCGTAACGTCTGTGTGCAAGACATGCAAGATGTCAAAGTCTCGAAGACACTCATGGCTATGCCTTGACTTGAGTTGAAAATGAAATCATGAGATTGACAAAGTAGGCCTACTAAACTAAAAAAAGAGTAAAAAGTCTAAAAGTAAAACTCAAAGGAAGAGTAAAGAATAAAGTTAGACATGTTAGACTTTAACTTTCAAGTTTAACTATTAAGTCTAAGTTAAGACTTTACTTGTAATGCCAGTTACTAAAACTAAGATCAGCTGAAGTCTAAGACCAAGTGAAATTAACACAGAGTCTATAGTCTAGCTCTAGATCTACATCTAGACTAGTGGTAATAGTAGGTAGAGTCCACCCATTTTCCCCCCAATTTTTACTTGTCCATTCCTGAAAAAGTTACTGGTCAGTGTCCAACAGTGATTTTTCCTGGTCAGGGACCGTCGGACCACTGCCAGTGTGCAGCGTTGGTGTAGATGTCATCTATGACAGTATGTGGTCTAGTGATACTACCTAAACACTACGAGTAGTACTCTACAGGTTAGGTGGCTTTCCTGTACAGTGCAGTGTTATAGTATACTTGTGAATTCAGCCCTAGTACCGTACTGTGTGTAGATATGTGACATTATGTCTAACGTTAGTTCGAGTGGAGTACCTTTGAAGCACAGCGGTGGGGCTTTTTTCCCCTAAAACTTGTGAATGCGGCCCAACCAAATGGCGTTTACATATTCACGCGTGATTGATAGTGATACAGTAGCGCTGTCGATTTCCACAGCATTCATACATAATCTTTTGTCCTTTCTTCTTTCCTTTTTTCCCTTTGTTCTTTCACCCTTTTTATTCTTGGAATCGAAGGACTTCTAAGAAACGTCCCTCGACTGATTTAACCAGGACTCTTGAGTCCTGGTAAACCTAACCTAACCGAGTAACTGTTAACATTTGTTAGGCCTAACATAACAGTAACACTGACTTAGCCCTGTATTGACTTTGTCTTTGGCCGACTTACTGAGATGGCGAGTCTAACTCTTTAACGTTAGTCTAAACGTAGTCGTTAGATCTGTCAGTGTCAGTGTCACCGGTTATTGTATATGGTGCCATCTCTAACGTACGTTAACAAGTTGATGTTAGTTATCTATAGATGTCAACTTACTGAGTCAGTAATAGTGGTACTGTCATCCTGTTGGATATCGCCGCAATATCATCCGTGACGTGTTAATTTCGTGTCACAAAGACAAAAGTTGCCAAGATCTAATAGTATTAGATGTCTAGATCTAGATGTAGTCTAGATCTATAATATAAATTTTGTGAACCACTGGTAACTTAAAAGTGAAAGGTCTAGACTTCACTTAGTCTATAATTAGACCAGACATTCATGAGGCAAAGGCCTATTTAGTAGATCTATTCTTATTCTATTTTAACGTCAATTCCTGCTAACTCGCCACGTGTTATTCCTAAGGCCAAGGACTTCCGGGTTAGTGATTTTTTTTTCTCATAAATACCAAACAGCAGAGGTGTTTCATTTGCATTCTTGTGCAGACTTCATGAAAATATGTGCAGTATCAAAGAAATATGATGCACATGACAATGCCAGTGTTTTATAGGTGAATGGTTAATACCTTTAAAAGCAGAATGATAATGTAGAGTCTAGGTCTAATTAAGATGTTACAGTCTCTGATAAGAAACAGGTTTGATTGTCATAGACTGTTTCCCAAATGCAGGTACATGTAGTAATATTCAGCTATTTCAATGCAATGCCTTGTTTACAAATACATGTAGATTTATATTCATGTGAATGATAATTCAATTTCTACATGAGACATACCAAGTGCTAAACATAATATCTTGCATCAGTAAAATGTGTAAATGAAGAGACAATTTGAATATGCATCAAATACGAACAGCAGCATTTTTTGACATTCTTTGATCCTGTATAGGCCTACCATTTTGTTTTATGTTTAATATAAATAGAGCAAAATAATTTCAACTTCAGTTTTGTTGGCTGATTTTTTTTTTCTTCTCAAAATTAAAGTTGTATCTTGTGCCATGATGTTTGATTTTAATCAAAAGTTCTGAATTTCTTTCTTTTCTTTCAGATGACTGGTGCCATGTAGTAGCGAAGAACTGGACTGTCTCAGAAAAGAAAAGGAAAAGTACAGGGTCGTGTACATCACCAACGGATGTGAATACAATGGTAATGTAGAGTCTAGGTCTAATTAAGATGTTAAAGTCTCTGATAATAAACATGTTTGATTGTCGTAGACTCTTTCCCAAATGCAATTAGTAATATTCAGCTTTTTCAAAGCAATGCCTTGTTTACAAGGACATGCAGATTTATTCATGTGAATAATAATTTAAATTCTACATGAGACTTACTAAGTGCTAGACATAAGATCTTGCATCATTAAAATATGTAAAAGGCGAGACAATTTGAATATGCATCAAAAACAGCAGTATTTTTTTGACATTCTTTGATCCTGTATACCGTTTTGTTTTATGTTTAATATAAATAGAGCAAAATAATTTCAACTACAGTTTAGTTGGCTGATTTCTTTTTCTCAAAATGAAAGTTGTATCTTGTATCATGATGTTTGATTTTAATTGAAAGTTCTTAATTTCTGTCTTTTCTTTCAGATGACTGATGCCATGCAGTAGCGAAGAGCTGGACTGTTTCAGAGAAGAAGAAAAAAGTACAGCATCGTGCTGATCATCAAGGAATGTGAATACAATGGCTTAGGAAAGAAGACAATCTACAGATAGGATAGAAGGGAGAAATTGGGATGAAGGGCGACAACATAAGGACGGTATATCTACAGTGAAATGTGATTGTAAAGTGGAAACATGAAAGGAGATCCTAAGATTGAAGGTGAAAACAAGGCATTCCATTCTGTGATGTCGTAATTACAATTTTGCTACACTTTAATAACACTACAGAGAGACATTTATATCAAGGAAAGCTTCATGTGGATATGGAATGTTAGATTTTTTTAAGTGTTCATTGGTATGTATTTCATGATAATAAATCTTGAAGGTTTTGTGTGGTAATCATAACCTTGTGATAAATCTTGATAGATTTCTAAGTGCACATTGGCAATATTTAGATGATGCTGTAATCAGATTAAGTTCTATTCTCCTTTATTCTTTTATTTATTATTTTGTTGTCTTCAACCCACTTTGAATGTGTCACGTATGATTCTTATAAACATGGGAACATGCACTCCATGTAAATGATAGGACTTATAACAAATTGACATAATTATTCAACCATCACTAGACAGTTCTGTTATAAGATGTTCTTTATCTAACTAAAATTGTAAATTATGATACGTGTATGTTCCCATGCAAACTCACAACAAAATACAGAAATTTGATTTCTTTTAATAAATAATTCATTATGTCTCTAAATTTACAATTAAAGAAAGTGATTGCAATAAGGATGTCAAACATCGTATATTAAAATAATAGATTATTCATTTGTCTCCATCGGTAGTAACGCACGCAACTGCAGTGTGCAGTTTGTAGGCTGCTGTGAAAAAAGAAAATCACAGGCAGCCCAAGCAGGATTCGAACCACGACCTCTGGATTACTAGACCAGCGTCATAACCACTAGACCACCGGAGTGCCCTGGCGCTACCTTTACACATGAATAATTAAGTATAGAAGGGCTTGGGGCGCTTCGAAGTTTACTGCTCTTATTAAATATGTACATGTCATTTGCAACTCAACTAAAGATGATTAAACACACTGAAATTCTTACTTTAAATGATATTCATAATCTGTTTTTTTTTTTCTTTAATAGCTTGGGATGTACACTTTATACACTGTATCGGTCTACATTTCGCCTACAATATGGAATTCTTTACTTCGAGACGTTTGTTTTTAACAAACAAAAAATTAAGAGTCCTTTAAAGGTGCTGTAAAACAGTGGTGTTTGTTTGTTTGTTTGTTTTTTGGTGGGGGGGGGAGGGGAGTCAAATTATCCTTGGCCCCTCTCCGCCGTCTTTTTTTTTCCCTTTAGCTGCATATTTTTTAGTCATCACATGAAAATTCGTCTGCATCCACCCCGTAGTTTTGCTGATGACCTTTCTTTTTAATTATTTTAGCCACACACAATTTTGGCTGAATTTCCCCAACCCTCTTGTGAATTTGCTAGTACATGTACTAAAACACATTCTCAGAATGTGTTTATAGTACTGGTGGATTAAGGATTCACAGGGAGGGGGGGGGGGGGGGTCGGCCAAAATTTCTCTTTTCTCATATGTAACAAGCCTTCGGGGCGAAAGGCTGATATTATGGGCTTTCTACACACATTTTTAGTTGCTAATTATTGGTTAACATGAGCATGATCATTTATGTTGTGATTAATTTGTTTCCTTATATATGTATGACTTCAATTAGAGACTTAATTGGCTTGGCACTCCTTACATCGACCTATTTTAGACACCCATTTCCCTCTCTCTCTCTCGTGCTTTTTCTCTACTGTCCTGTGAATAGTGTAACTACATGTACATGCAGTACCTCTTCTCTTTTGTATGATATACATCAAGTTTTTATCTGAGCATATGGGTGTTGCAGCACTCTCAAGCTTCATGCATATGCAGCAACATCTTTGTGTGGTCATATACATACATGTAGTTATGCTTGATATATTAATTTGAGAATGTTATTGTTTCTCTTGTATATGTTCCGTCCGCACTCTATAGATGTAAATGTACGATGTAAGATTTGGTGTGCATGTTCGAACTGTGTTCCTCTTTTTGTGAACACACAAGAACTGATATAATAATGAACTTGAATTACACATATTCTTGAATCTTGATTCCATCTCCATTTGCCATTAGATATGTATTGATTTATGGAGCTCTTCCACAATTGTTATCCTTCCCATTGTCATTACTCATCTCTGAATAATTCAAATTTGATATTCTATTGAGGACCTATGTTTCTTCGATTACATAATGTACCTCTTCAATATATTGCTGCAAAAGGCATAATAAAACATGACCATTATATATTTAAAATGAAGCTTGAAATTCTGATAGTGTCGATATTCATGTATTTTTAGGAGTTTATCAGTTTCGAAGAGTGCATGCAGGATGAGTTTATGTTTTTATATGATCAGGTGCAGCTATCATAGAATCTGTTGAGCAGGAAAGAGAAAGATGGAAAATGAGGAATTATGAGTGAATTCGCATGCGAGCCAAATGACAATAATGACACTGATAAAAATTGTGACAAAGTAAATGTCACAAATATGTGGAATAATAAGAAATAAAGAAATTAATATATTATTTCAGAGAAAGAAATAACAGAGTGCATGCATGAGTATGAAAGATGAGTAAATACAAGTAATTATTATTGACTGGCACGTCTTTTCCCCAAGATTTAGCGGTATCCTTCATCTTAGAACAAACATTCATAATTATTATGAAAGAAGTGAACTGAATTTGAATTAAAAATAATGTGAAAAAATGAAAAAGTAAGTTAATTAAGTAAAAAAAAAAAAACAGTAAAAAGTAAAAAATATGAAACACAGTATACCGAATACATGTATTACCAAATGATAGATGTCCAAATGCAAAAGTGTTAAATAATAATATATCCACAAAAAAAGGGGGGCAAAGAAATCTTTGGAACGATCAACCACAGCTATAATAACAATACATGCGTGTACTAAATGAAGATGAAAACAATGACAACACTCTTTTTAGAACAATTAAGAGAAACCGGCTTGTATTATCATCTTAATTATCACTAAATGTATTGTAATCATCACAACAATCATTACATGACAATTAATTTCAATTAATAAGGTTATTGTTGATAAGCAGGTATAGCCCTAATAGTATTTGTATGTAAACACATACGAAAATGAAATAGCGACGGTTCGTAAATACACGCGTATTGCACGTTACCTATTGTACAGGCCCTACAGCGCGGGTCTCACGAACCGGCGTAATACAACTTACGTCGGTTCGTGAGACCCGCGCTTAAGTACATAACCTATGGTGCGCGCAAGAAACGATGGATTTACGAACCGACGCAGTGAGTTTGAAGACAGAAATATCGTAAATTTTTTGAATTCACACTAAAATTACACTATGGATAGGAAGAACAACTTCCACTCTCATCACCCTGTCAAAATTTTCACACACAAGACAGGAAAAGTCATTGAAAACGTTGTCTAAAACTTGTGAGATCTTTAAACGCGATTTTCTCAGAACTGCATTTTCGCTCAAAAACGAAATAGCGTCGGTTCGTGAAAACGCCGACGATATTAAGAGAACGATGAAAACGGAATTTTCTGCTTTGTTTGATACTAAATATTACTTTGTAGCCGCACCTGGGGCTCTGTGGTAGCGATGCAAAGTGTGTTCGCCGGTTCGTAAAACCCCTCATTTCAGCGTTGTACGTATATCGCGTACTAAAGAGCGGGCATTACGAACCGGCGAATGTGTACAATCGCCGGTTCGTAAAGCACATGCTCAATACTGTTGAGTACGTGTGGACTTGGCGAGTGCGCATTACGGGCGAATGTAACATAAAATGGCGCGTATCATAACACATTCCAGACGCTTAGGTGGTACGCGCACAGTGCAATGTATACATTCGCCGCTCTAGGTAGTGGGATTGTTATTCATTATGTTAGTTGTATCATAATCATGAATATTAGGAAAGTGTAATAAACACCAGTTATTTTCTCAAACTATACAACTCACTTTTACACATAATGCGAGTAATGTTATCAAACTGTGCAATGGGTTTTGGATTGATTACTGGATGAGTACCGTACTAAAAGGGTGCCTGGTAGTCACTGCAGGGCTGCCAACTCTCACTCATTGAGAGTGAGACTCACTCATTTTGGTCCTTTCTCACTCTAAAACTTTATTTCATTTGCATGCATTTTTGTTGATCTCACGCATTTTGACTCCTAAATTACAGCATTGGCCTATGGGAGTCTCACTCTCAACTAATTTCCAATGTTGGCAGCCCTGTCACTGTCTATAAATAAAGTGTTAAATTCGTTATCAGTATTGATAGAATATAATTACACCCATGCAAACACAAACATGCACAAACACACACTATACACGCACATACCAGTAAACACACTCGAACACACACACACACACACACACACACACACTATACAACCTACTTTCTTTACGCATTAATTGTTGATGCGGGTAATGTTATCAAACTGTGCAATGGGTTTTTATTGATTACTGGATGAGTACTAAAAGTGTGCCTGGTAGTCACTGTCTATAAATAAAGTGTTAAATTCATTATCAGTATTGAGAGAATATAATTATACCCATGCAAACACAAACATACACAAACACACACTATACACGCACATACCAGTACACACACTCGAACACACGCACACACACACACACATATCCTCTTACAAGCAGTCATGATCACCTCGTTCTCCCAATTCTGTTTATCTGTGTCTCTGTCACTCCTCTTTTTTCTATTCTCTCGTTCTTTTTTTTTGTTTTCTATTCACCAGTCCCCAAATTTGTGAAAAATTCTGCATTTCATTAATTCAAAATGCACCATTACACATGCTTATTCATAATTCATACAGTAACTACAAAAATAGCATTCTCCTCAAAGTTCCAGAGGTACTATGACCTGTAAATTGGTGATTTTTGTTTCTTTTGCATTTTCCATAGCTCACAATAATTACACTATTATAACAATACATTACATAACAATAAGTACAAAATAAATGTGACATTCTCCATAATATTTCACAATGTAATCTGATTTGGAAATCGATGAGAAGTTAGGCATTTGTTGCATTTCAGAATTGTGTTCTGACCACTATAAAAGTGGTGCAATAACATGTACAAAATACAAAATTCTCACAACAGTTCACGAGGTAATCTGATCTGTAAATTGGTGAGAAGTTCTGCATTTCCTCGACTTAACAAATGTATTACAGTAGTATGCGTGTTGAGTCACAAATAGTGCAATAACATGATCAAGTGTACCATTCTCCTCACACTTCACAAGGTAATTTTACCCTTTAATTAATGAAAGTGATACCCAACGTGTTTACAAACATGAGTCTACAAACTTTAACAGTCTGGCAACTACTGGACTGATGGGGGAAGAGTAGTGTACGTCATTTGTCTCTTTTTGCTGTCCTTAAAATGGGGGACAACATGACAAAATGTTAATAACATGTCTGGCTAGCCATTCTCTTTCTAGGACCAGAATTGTCAAGGCATGATAATATTGTCTGATAGACATTCTGTCATTTTCACTGAGGCTATCACAGCCAAAACGTTTATGGTTACGTGTTGAATCACATCTTTGATGGTTAAAATATGTTCTACCCTCTACAAATATTTCTGACTTTTGGTAGGCTTCCCCACTGTTAAGCTTTTCTTTGACAATTCTGTTTTTAGATCCCATGACTTTTTTCATGACAACTGAAGATCTATCAGGAAGAGAACTGATATCAGTACATACAGATTCTTCCACACGAAAATCTTCTGGCTTTGCACTGACATCTATCTTCCACTCCCTCAACAGCCTCCATGGGCAGTAGTTTCCAAATTTGCAATGAAGAGACAATAAATGGAATACATACTGGAACACTAGACTTTATTTCTATTGTTTCTTTTTATATTTGAATAAGGTCCTCCCGAAGTGTTCAAAATTAGTCAATGCTAGTGAATACCTGATAGTCAATTTATGTTAAACTGTGTTGAAATTATTGAAAGCATGTAGAAAATATGTAACACTGAAGATAAAACGATTACCAGAAAATATTACAAACTTGATCATGCGTCAAGTCTATATTTGTACAAGGCATTATGAGCAAGAATTTCACCAATAATTCCCTTTCCTTTTTTTGCAAGAAACATGTACAGTAGTTTGCCTAAATGGTCTTTATTTTAGGAAAGTTGGTCAACAGCTAGTGCACTAGATATAATAATGTAAATACAACCAGATGTATACCCACAAGACTAGAGGGCAGTATACGGCATATGAATATGCTGTACTTCCATTACACTTCACAAACATTTTTCTATTGCTTTCCTGTGTCCGGTTACCATCAAAATCAGTTCTTCAATGTCTGACAGGGACATTGCTTTCTTGAGATTTAACAGTTTTCCATCTTCCAGCAAGGTTCAGTATTCTTTGTAATCTGAAATAAGAAAATTAAAGGAGTGGAGGACTTAGTCTGCTTTCAAATTGAAATCAGGTACACCTAATGCAAGGAAAACAAATACATAATTTAATGAAACTGCCGAGTCTGGTTGAATAATTGTTACTTCATTTACTGGATTTTCTTTAAACTATTGTTTGCAGAAGACAAACTATTTTCTTTAAATTTTACAGATTGCCTGCCACAGACGTTTTGTACAAGAGTGAAGGATAAAAGAAAAAAAAATAAAGTATTTATCACATGTTTCAATTATTTTACATTTGTTATTGGAAAATTAAGTTTTGGCTCATAATTGTTTCTTAGGAATTTACACTACACATCAAACAGAAAATGCAAGAAATACAAACAGCAGTTATACAAAGCCCTGAACTTCTTGAACTTGAATTACCTTCAGTTTCAAAGGTAACAATGCTGCGTTGTTTCTTAGAATGCGGACACTACAGTTGTTTGTGTGGAGGCTCTGCTTCAGTTGCTGCTGCTGCTTCTAGAAGTGTTGCTGATGTTCCTGGAAGTGCAGATGCTAAAGTTGCAAGTAGAGGCTCTGCTGCTACAGTGGTAAGTAGAGGCTCAGTTGCTACAGTTGTTAGTAGAGGCTCTACCACTACTGTCGTACTTAGAGCAATGTAGAGGCTCAGCTGCTAGGGCTGTATGTACAGGCTCTGCTGCTGCTTCAAGCGGTGTTGCTGATGTTTCTGGGGATTCAGCTGTTACAAATCGACGTTGAGGCTCTGCTACAGCTGTCGCAAGTAACTATACTGCTGGGGAAGTTTTAAGCAATGCGTCAATGAACAAATCATGTGAGCATCCTGAGGGTAGAATCAACAAGAGAATATACTAGATATACTTGCAAACATCTTTCATGGACACTAGAATCTACAGTGTATTACATGCACATAAAGCAAATTATCAGTAACTGATTTTGCTTTGGGACTAAGAAGAGACATTTACATAATACATTGTAAGTAATAATCAATATCAGACTTTTAAAGAAAAGAAGTGGAAAGCTAACAGTCTTCAGCATCCTACAGTCATTACAAACTGCAGTATGATTACAACATTCGTTTTATTCATTTCACAGAATTGAACATTTATATAGAAATGGTAATGCAATGAAAGTACATTGTGCCTACATGATACTATGCACAAAAGTCTCTACATATTCTAAAATGAAAAAAAAAAATAATATTTCTTGATACACTTATTGATGTAGAACAAATAAGTAACTATGTATTCAAATTACCTCAAGCAGAAAGATGAATGCCCTCGTCATCTGACATCCTACGTCCATCCATGGGCAAGATCAAGCGTCTTGAAGAAGAGCTGCGAAAAACCAGAGACGTCCAAGAGGAACACGAGCAGTACTCGAAACCCAACTCCTTGCAACTGCATGGAATCAAGGTGGAGAGTAGTGAGATAACCGACAAGGTCGTCATAGAACTTCATCAACACGAAAGTACAACTCGACGTAACAGCCACTGAAGGCGATCTTGACAGAAGTCATCGTGTCACTCCAAGGAAGCCATCTAAACATCCACGACCCATCATCGTGAAATTTGCAAAACACAACATGAAGCAGAAAGTGTATACAGCGCGATCAAAGCTAAAAAGAACGAAGATCTACATACACGAGGACCTCACACCCGACGACAAGACCCATGCGGAAAACTCTCAAACACGAATTGGTGTTGAAAGCCTGGTTCATCGACGGAAGAATTCGTGCTCTCACTTCGCAGAATAAAGTGATAAACATCGCAAACACATGTGATCTTTACGGTCTTTAAATGGATTTAAGCAGTTTGTGATACAGAGATTGGTATGGTTTTTTCACAATGAATGGAATAATGGGAAATGATTCGAAAATGTGTTTATATGCAGACGATACTGCAGTGTTTGCTCGTTCGAAAATGTACAGGTATTAAATCAACTTTTGCAAGGTAAAATGAATTTTATTGGTAAATGGTTGGAGATGAATTGTCTTGTTCTGAATATTAAAAAAACGAAAGTTATGTTTATTGGATATGAAGGGAGGAGAAAAAGAATATTAAGTTGTATATAAGTATGTAAAGGTAGTAGTATTGAACATGTTGATTCATTTAGATATGACGGTGTTATTATTGATAGTAATCTTTGATGGGATAGGCATATCAATTCAGTATTTAGTAAGATTTCTCCGATTATTGGATATATTGTAGAAAATTAAGCATTATTTGTCATTGTCACAATAATCAATGATTAATCTTACATTTTACCACATTCTTAGCACATGACTTTTTGTGCATAATCCATTACAGCGGCGTCGATCCGTTTTCATTCCGAATTCCGAAAAATTGTCAGTCCCCAAATGTGTCGAGTTGAGATCTGTGGGTAGGAACCGAGAGGCAAAAATTAACTAAAAGAGGATAAGAGAACTTTAGCATATATTTGAATTCAAATGACAGATATCAAACATGCTTTTTGAATATTCTGAAATTGGTCAATCGCCCAAGTTTGTTATTTTTAGTGTATATGGATGAAGACTTAACCCTGTAAATCCCAACGGGGGGGGGGGGGGGCGTATTATAGCTATGTCCGATATTGCTGGTTGCCATGGCAACCATAAACTGACAACCATGTTTGTCAGATTTTGCATGATTTTTTGTTCCAATTTTAGTTAACAGTATAATAATGGATGAAATGGGGGTTTTCTTGACTGTAATTTTCTGAAGGACCAAGGGGTAAAGGAATTGTGGTTGTGAATTATCCTGAAATGGTTTTCTTATTATTTCCTTTATTTTCTATATGACATATAGACATAGGCAATAATTGAAAATACAGCATTTTCCAAAGACTACCCTTTTATTTTGTGTTATTTTCACACAAGCTGTGCTTGTAATATCACTTGTTTATCATATTATCAATCTGCAAACTCAAAATTACAATATTTTGGAAATATGAAATGCGATACCAATATATGTATTCATTCCAAGCAATACATCATAGATTTTATATATTTCTTTATATTGTAATGAATAGCGCTCCCATGTGTTGACCTTGAGAAATTTCAACCATAACAAATAGTAAAGGTTGACTTGCTTTTCCTTTGTGGTAAATATGAAAATGATTGGTATAAAAAAGATATATACTGGCGATAAAGAAATAAATAGAAAAAACATGATTTTAGCGTACTTCCTATGTATTTCTTTATATTTTGGTAAATAGCGCCCTCAGTGGATGACCTTGAGAAATTTCAAATATTTGGTCATGTAGAGTACGAGTTGCCCTACCCTTGTGCTAAATATGACGGACATACATCATATAATAAAGAAGTTATATAGGGGGCACAATGTACCCCCCCCCCCCTTGGACCTGGTAGGGGTCAAAGTAGCCTGGGCTTTATAGGGTTAACGGGGGAGGTGTGGGAGGGGTATTCCCCTCCCAAGCGACGAAGATTTTGCACTTTCAGAATTGAAATTCAACAATCTGTTGCACAGTGAGTGAAATATTTGGACAGTTTTCAATTGAAAAAGAAAGAAAATTTCCCTCATTTCGAGAATATTTATTATACGGGGACAAAATGATATGTTTGCCGCCTGGCCTCCGGGATTGATGCCCTTGCATACGAGGAAGCTTTTGCATTTTTAGAATTCTAATGAAAATATCTCGTAAAAACGTTAGGAATTTTTGAAGCTCTCAATCCCCCAGGACTCTTTCATGAAGGCCAAAGCGGGAAAAGTATTGAATTATCCCTCATACACCACGGAATTTTTGCATATTTTTTTTAAAGTGAAGTGACAGATCTGGTGCACACTTTCGATGAAACATTCACCTGTCAATCTAAAAATGTGTTAAGTCCATGGAAAATAGACGGAAAGGGGGAGGGTGTGGAAAGGGATATCCCCCTCCCACACGAAAGAGTTTTTGCATTTTTAGAATTGAAATTTAGCAACCTGGTGAAACCTGGATGAAATATTTGGACCATTTTCTAAAGAAAAGAAAACCCACAAGAATATTTTCTCATCTCGGGAATTATAATTATCTTTTTATTTGGGGGGGGGGCTAATGATAATGCTTTCCCCTCCAATACTTTTATTGGGGCATTTTTTTTTATCAAAAAAAAAAACAAGAACATCTTCACATTTCTTGACTTATTTATTAGGCCTATGGGAGGGGGGAAAATGATATACTTGCCCTTCCAATATTTTTTAAGAGGCATTTTTTTTTCTGTCAAAAAAGCAAGAACATTTCATCTCGGGAATTATGGGGGGATTATGGGGGATCGGATCGACGCCCCGATTTCCATACAGGTATGCATTTTATAGACAATAACGTACGTGAAGACAGGAGTAGTATAGTCATCCACGCGTGGGCCTGGCAGTATACGGCACTTAGGCCTGGTCGCCGCGGGCGCCGCCACCGGTGAACTGAGGCTGCGGCTCGCACTTGAGGTCGCATTCTCATAATACCCATAATCATATCTACTTATATATTTGTTATTTATTTATCTATTTCGACAATGCCTAACTGCCACCAGTTGTGTTTGGGAGTGTCTTCGATGCAATTTCACTATTATAACGTTAACGCTCATTTCAGAATTGCCCTGCTGCATCATTAGGCATTAACAACTGGTATATCAGGGACGTAGGAGGATTCCCACATCTTTGGTATAACTACCACGGAGCATTACCTCTCTTGACAATTATCCCTTGTTAAAATTAGGCCCCAAACAATCACCCCTCTTACAATCACCCTGCCCCGGGAAAATTACGTTTCCCATTGTTATTTCCGAACGCTGTTTGTTATTTGAATTGAAACACACACACACACACACACACACACACACACACACACACACATCTTTTTTTTGGGGGGGTGGGGGTCGTATGGTTTTGGTCGAGAACTAACTTTAGGCTTATAACATCTTTTTGGTGAGATGATAAGAAACCTCTTGCGAAATATGAAAGAGCATGTCATCCCAAGAGGCACTTAACGTTTCTGTGAATGGTCTTGAAATGGCTGAGATGAAACTAAGCAGCCCTAATAAAAGGATGTTGTCAACTGTACCTCTCTACATCTATTTAAAAAGAAGGCAGCAGGACAAAATAAAAATAAAAAAAAACTTCGTTATCTAGCTGAACGTAGTGACTTTGTAGGCACTGTATGCCTGCTCCCCACCTGCCGACACGCTAGTACGCTGATAGACATTTAGTGGACTGTACTATATACATGGAAGAAGAAGAGCATACCATTCTAAAAGGAATGTAAAGTTTCTATGATAAAAAGAGGTTTTGGAATGGCTCTGTATGCACACGCTCTGGTTTCTTTGCATCTCGCAAAAAGTTAAAAACCTTATCCTCATCTCTCCCAATACTATATTATCCATTTAAGTATCAAGAGCACTTAATTTGAAAACTACCACAATTATACTTATACTTATGGAAAATAAGCTGTAATTATTCTCATAGGACAGATCAGGGCACCGTTTGATAAAAGTTGGTAGCTAAGACAATTTCTTAGTTTCTGATAATCTCATTAAAATCCTAGGTTCTGATTGACTGATACGCTCTGGTCACTGACTTGTTACCATTGACCTCAATAGATCCAACTACAATGATTGGTAATTGTTTTTGACTGACAGCTTGTCCGGACTGACAACTTTTAAAAAACCGTGCCGTGATCCTATCAGAAATTATGGCTTTATATAGAGGCCCCCTCTCTTATATTAAATGAATATGAACTGCAGTGAAATCAACTCTCATTTTCTTTTGTTTATCGTTTTATGTGTTAAAACGGTCATGAATGACACGCAAAAAGAGTAAATAATGACAGTACAAGAGAAAAGTGAAAAAAAAGTCTGGGGAGGGGGGAGGGGATTGCCCGGAAGGTAATTGTCCTGGGAGGGTAATTATCCGGAGGTAGTGATGGGGAGAGGGGGGCGGGGGAGGAGGAGAGGTTGTTGCGGTATACTTATGGTAGGGGAGAGTTATCTGGGTAGTATTTATCCGAGTGGGTAGTTATCCTGGGGGTACGTAATCCAGGGGAGGGGGAGGGGGCAGTTATCAGGAGGGGGGGGGGGGGGTAGAAATCCGGTGGTAGGTGTTCGGGTGGTAGTTATCCTGGGGTAGTTATCCAGGGGGAAGTTATCCGGGGGTAGTTATCTGGGCGTAGTTTCCCGGGGGTAGTTATCCGGGGTATAGTTATTGGGGGGGGGGGAGGGGGGAGTAGTTCCCCGGGGGCAGTTATCGAGGGGCTAGTTACGCAGGGGGTAGTTATGGGGGGTAGATTTCCCGGGGGAATTGCCCATGGGGGTAGCTGCTATATGAGGGTAGATGTCCGGGGGGGGGGGGGGGGGGGTAGTTGTCCTAGGGGGTGACTGCCTTTGAGGGTGATTGCCCTAGGAGGGTAGTTGCCCTGGGGAATATACCTGGGGGGGGGGGTAATTATTCTGGTGGTAGTTTCCCGGAGGGTAGTTGCCCAGGGGTTACTTCAATGATACGATAGTTCACTATGTTTGTAAATAGATGTTCTTGTCTTATGAATGATTGAAATGGACCTTTTTTTTTTGGGGGGGGGGGTTGATGCTACAAGCGTGCTTCACTCGTCTTAAAAAGAGGTTACGTATCATTTGAGTCATAATAAAGGCACACTAGATTACAGGCATATTTCAAATCAACGTCACATTTAGGTGTGATATATATAGTTAAATGAAACATTAAATTGCACTAGGCCTGCAATCGAGTATAACTTGACAGGGACAATGGGACTGAATCAACAATTGGCGCAATCAAGCATTTATCCCATTAGCATTATAGCTGAATTTGACTTGTCTGTGCACGTTGGTTTCTAGTGCAATGAATGTGTTTGTGTGTTTGTGTGTGTGTGTGTGTATGTGTGTGTGTGCGAGCACCAGAAATCAAGGAGAGCGAGGAGCAGATTCTGTTGTGCATGTGCTCATTCACAACAGTTACTGAATAGTTTAACAATGCAACTGAACAGAGAGAGAGAGAGAGAGAGCTAGAGAGCCCGAGAGTCCATGCTCGATTTACCTGCTTGTCCACCAGTTCAACAGCTCGTACACTTTTCAACCTTGTCATGTCTGATTCCTCATTTGGAAAGATGACACGGTAATACACACTTCAGCAAAAAAAAAAAAAATATATATATATATATATATATATATATATATATAAACATATAAACGAGCAATAAATCTGTGCCAAAAAAAAAAACACGAACAGCTTCTGGAACATAAAACCAGGCCAATGCTTTGTGAAAGTACGCTTTGTTTATTATATTTTATCACTCCTTTGTATGCTGTCTAAGTCATTCTGTTACTGACATTGTTAGGGGTATGGAATGTAATTTTCTCCCTTGTGAACCAGAAATTGTTTTTTTTTTTTTTTTGGGGGGGGGGGAGGTTAAAAAAAAAGAAAATTGTATTTCATGAACAGACAGTACCCCCAAAGAAAATACGCACACTCATAAACAAACAGAATGAGACATGGCGAAAATGTCCAAAGACAATATATTTAATTCTTTTGTGTATATTGTATTTCAATTAGTATTAAAGCTTATATGTTGATGGATTGCCCTTTCTGCCACAGGTTGTTTCAGAAGTAAAAGGAAAAAACAATATTTACATCAAAATTATAAAAAGATATATTTGATTTATGTGACATTTCCACACAAAACAAAAGCATAAAAAAGCAAAAAGTGTTGCAACGATCGACTTCACTTTACTCCTGTGATTACTTACAATAACTATCATAAGTAAATACAAATAAAAGGGAAAAATGCTAACAATATTATATAATTGGGCACTGCCTGTTTATGCTTTGATGTAACAGAAGTAAAAAGCTATCTCCTGGGATAACTAGAGCATAGTCAAACCAACTGACCAGTAAAAAAGCTGTAATTCGTATGAAAATGGTATGCTCATAGCGGACTCGAAATAACGGCTTCGCAGTAGAGTCTGTGGCCGTATTTTTTTCCAAATAAAACATACAAGTTGATTTTCTTCCTTTTTTTAAAATTCATTTGAAAATTTCGTATTACTGATGAATATTCATGAGCAACCCAAATGGAGTCTTATGAGGCCATGACATGATCGCGTCCTGTAATTTACATTGTCAGATTGGAAAGATGATTGAGATAGAGAGAGAGAGAGAGACTGTGATACCACTCGTAACGTAAACATTCGAAATTGAAGGTTTATACTTCGCATAGTTTTGGCTGATTTAAATGTTAATGTAAAGTTAATTGGTCTTATAATGATAATGATTAACCATACCAAAAAAAATATTTTACAATTGTGGACCTCGGTCGATCAACATGTTACTGTTATAATGATAGGATTTGTACAGAGACAAAACGAAGCATTGTCTAAAGGGCGTGCCAACTTCGATATAATGGTTATCTGAGTAAACATTTCCATGAACGCAATATTATGCAGACAAAGTCAATAAGAGATAAATTGGGCTCGAACACCAAGATAATAATCTGGTTAGAATAGTTTCTTGAATACCAATTTAAATGTTACAAAACAAAAATCGTATATCAGTTATACTATTAATGTCTTGCTTATATGATTCACATGACAGTAGATAATGACGTTAATAGACATCGCCAACGGTTACCATGGCTATCACAGACAGTAATAGGCAGTTTTATTATGAGTGCCTGCTGCTGAACCTTGTTTTAACGTCCTTCTTTTTTTATTGTATTACCTTATTTTGAGGTTGCTGAATATCTTGCATCCGTGATGATTTTGAGACATTCAAATGGAAGCCAAAATGACCAACAAAATCTGAAAGTCCTACATGATTCACATATAAATGGTGGAATTGAAAATATTTGGTTTCATGGTTCGAAATTAGTTTAAAACTATACATGAAGAGTTTGTTCGCAAAAACAGATAAGTCCATGTTTGCCAAATGGGGATATTTGCGATTAAAGCTCAAGAAAAATAAAGAGAATAATAAGAAAATTTTTGCTTCTTTTGACCATAACTTCAAAAATGTACCTTCATATGTAGTGACCAATATATTATTTAAAAGGTATTATTTTGTACTTTATGACAGAGACCGTACTTCAAAATCTTCAAAAATGGATTTATCGGTTTTTGCGAACAAACTCTTCACATGTATATTTGCCCGTTTATACGGATTACAAGGTTATCTTACAAGGTTAGCTTGTTTTTGTGAAGGAGGAAGTCACCAATGAAGATCAATGTGTGTGGGAATTATTTTTATTGCGACGTTACTGCTGATATTACAGGTGAGTTTTCGTTTACTTACACAGGTTTTATTTTAATTCCAGTTTCAAGAATACGTTTCAACAGGAGCTGAATACCTGACAATAAAATATTGTTGAAAACCTGCACATCTTTCTTCAATTAAATATTATCGACCTTTAAGCACCCGACGCATACATCAGGAAGGAAATGGAAATATGGAAGAAATAATTTGATGAAGGAAACCTGATGGTAAATTATGAAGGAAAAGCTCAACACATTTTTAACAGAGAGAGATAAATCCTCTCCCCTCCTCTAACTCACTCACCCTTCCCCCATGTCATATCGAAAATATACAGTTGCATGTATACAGTAACACATTCATTTATGCAATCATTCTTTCTTCGTTATCATGTTCATAAGAATGAAAGAAGAACAATGGCTTCCTCCATGACTCTTGTCATCATCCTTATTTCTCTGGTGGCAATCGCTACAGGAGTCGGTAAGTCATGCAAAAAAAAAAAGATGGAAAGTGATTCTTCATAGAATGCAAAGGATGAAAAGAAATTACATGTTCCACCACGACGTTCGTTTAATTTTTCCTTCCTCTCAAAGATGATTTTTAGAACGTAAAGCATGAAAATAACTTATGTGTTCTATCATGACGTTTCTAAGAGACAGAGAAAATGGGAACAGAAGACAGAGAAAGGAAGAGGAGATATGAAGAGGAAGGAGGGAGGTTTTTGTTTTTGCCATAGAGTAATGTCCATCCTTCAAGTCAAAAGGCAGAAATACAGATGCAGCGATTAGTTGTAATGATCTTGTGATTTTGTATATACATCGAAGGAGAGGTTTCTTAATAATCAATGTGAGGGCTAACCATATAATGAAGACATATCTTGATTACATTTTAAGAAATAACATGATAGATAAAATATGAAACTCCGTAAGATACTTTAAATAATTAAGTAACGTTGAGTAAAGTATTAACATAGTAAACAATACGTATACCTCACAATGTTCCCCTACATTGCTATATCATATACAGCGTTTATCACAGAGAGATTGTTAGGTACATGCCAATATAAGTTAAACTCGTGTAAATACGAAGAAGGAAGTGAAATCTCTATACACCACAAAATGACCCAATAAGTACATACTGCAAATGATATGAAGTCGTTTACATTTCTTTTGTCATAGCTTAATAGTGGGTAAGTAAAATTGTAATCGACAATGATCATTATATACAGGGTGAATGTGGTTCATTTCGAATTCAGAAATTCCGAATTTGTCTACATTTATTGGCAAAGATCACCCAGGTTCAATGCCAATTGCACTCTCTAAAAAAAAACGAGTGAAAATATTCACTCTTAAAGGAGTGAATACAAAAAAAAAGTGAATTTAGAGTGAAAATGGAGTGAATTTTGAGTGAAAATGTTCATTTTCACTCATTTTGGAAGGGCCTCAGGGATCACTCCAAAATCTTCGAGTGATCCCTGAGGTCACTCCAAAATGAGTGAAAATGAACATTTTCACTCAAAATTCACTACATTTTCACTCTAAATTCACTCTTTTTTGTATTCACTCCTTTAAGAGTGACTATTTTCACTCGATTTTTTTTTTTTTTTTAGAGAGCACTGTTAATATCCAGCATTATGATAGTGATTGGTTTATTTCAATTTGTGCAGTGGAACACAATGACCTTAAAGGGGAAGGCTAGTAACTGATCAGTGGGAATCAGTGGAAATGCTGGGAGATGATTGTTCCAATCCTTATGGGATTCATTCAAGAGTTCATTGTATATCTATTGTTGTGTGAAAATGATTTGCTTCAGAACGGTCTCATATTCAAGTAATGTGCAGATTAATGCTCCGTCACTGACCAGGGACGCTAACCTGGAAGCATTAAACTGCACATTACTTGAATATGAGACCATTCTGAAGCAAATCATTTTCACACAACAATAGATATACAATGAACTCTTGAATGAATCCCATAAGGATTGGAACAATCATCTCCCAGCATTTCCACTGATTCCCACTGATCAGTTACTAGCCTTCCCCTTTAATTGGTCTTTATATTATGAGATATGCAACAAATCACCTCTGTGTCACCACCAGAACATAGGTTTAACAACAAACTCCTTCAGTGTTTCATAATTTTCTTCATTGCTCTAAAGGTCACCAGCGAGAAGATCTATCATAGTCATTAACGAAAAAGTCACTGGTAGTTGTCACCATTATCAAGTATGATTTGAATGTTTGTGTTGGTGAGTGTGTGTGTGTGTGTGTGTGTGTGTGTGTGTGTGTGACAGAGCGAGAAAGAGAGAGCAAAATTAAGTGAAAGCAACTGATTACTTCGGTGGTAAAGACATTATGTCAAAAAAAAGAGATACTCAACACATATATTACATCAACAAACATGTAATATCAAATATTGTTATATAACCAAAGATTGCTGGCATAAACAAAGAAATACAATCGCAAGTAATGAGATGTTTGTTCTGGTTTTTTCTTTCTTCAGGGGGATATCACACGATGCACTCATGATAGAAGCAACTGAATATGCTTACCTAACAGAAGGTTGAATTCATGGTCATCATTTTCCATACACAGCCGTCACATACAGCTGCGCAAATCAACAGCACATTAGACTGATATAAAATACCGATAGAGGTGACAGTACACACGCATGATGTATTTGGTCTGTCATGTGCATGAGGTCTGTATAAAAGTTAGCTTTTATCGACGAAATATCGCAGGAAGCCCCTTCTAGGCCCCAGTCAGTTCTCATCTGTATTGAATGGCATATGGTTCTTAACGTCTTCACAAGCTTCTAGACGAGATTGCTCGTCATCCCATATTACATACATTACAAATTTATAAAACTCAACAATGTCTTCCTTTATCCAGAGTAATCTCTACAGTTGTGTTGAAAGTGTTGTCAATGCTCTACCAAAGGACCCTCCAACTACTATAATCGCCCACGAGTTGACAGGTACCCTTTTATACACTTGTGTAGAAGGACATGGTGGGGGAAAAGTTTAATGCTGATCGCACTTTCTTTCTGAATCAGCTGAGTACTGATCAGTTCAGTTTATTTCTGGATTCCGTTTTAATACAACATATAACAGAATCTAACAAAATGCAACGAATTGTATGAATTGTTCCTACGCATTAATACACACTATGGAGTACAATCGTATAAAGAAAACACAGATATTAGAGGTAAAATATTATCAAATGTCAAATTGAATGTACACTATAAGAGAGGGAATTTTTTGAATTAAGTTTTCACAGAGGGATATACACATGTACAAATAAAATTATTGGGAATGTAGGGGAACATCTTCGTTAAACAGCATAACGGCTTTAAAAAGCATAACAGTTTTGAAAAATCCCTTTCAAGTAAATAATCATCTGTTTAATTTAATAATTCTTCTTGTATGCAGGAGGAATTAGAACCTTACAATTTGTATTACGTGTAGAAGTATGATGGATGTTATAGCGTATTGAAAGTCAAGGTGTGACGAAAGGGTTCTATAAACGTCATGCAACATGAATTAAATGTTTTCGTGATACAAAACTATACACCATAGTTATGAATATTATACTATATAATATCAATATTCATATGAACACAGAGTCCGGGAGAGATAGAGAAAGAGAACGATGTTAAGATATGCACTGCAGGATCTTTTGCTCGCAAGTCAAATCAACTCTGCCGAAAGAACTAGTTCCTTTTCCCTAATTATGTTCATGCGATAAATACAAACGTTCTTTTAAACATATGAAGAGGCATTTTTGTTTTGTTTTAATTTAGTGTATTTTTTTCCTTTTGGGAAAAAAATGTCTAAATCAATTTAAATAATTATTAGTCAGTTAAATTGTTCGGTTTTTTTTTTTTGTTTTTTTAGTTCTTGCTCATACAATTTTACACTGTTTCCATTCGCAAAGTTCTTCTACTATATCTAAGAGTCATCACCATAAATGACAGAGATGTCAATTACAAATTTCTGTAATGAATTTTTAATATTTTTTAACTTGTTTTACTTTCTTTTTGTATATCAGCCCATGTGGAAGAAATGTCGTGAAGAATTATTGCTATACACATTATAAGAAAGGTTTAAAGCACGAAACCGGCCTCTCTTATCTCTTACACTTCTTTTATCAGTCTATCTGCTTCTAGTATACTGTTCGCGTGGTAGCTGCTTGGCTATTAGAAATTTGAGCATTAGTAGACAATCATGCCTTAGAGAAATCGTTTATTACAAGTACTCACTCTATCAACATACATCACCCTGTTCATATTAAAGAAAATAAACCTTGCCCTACATAGCAGCAATCTCTACCAAGTACAAAGCGTTGAACAAACACATACTTCTTTTCCACCATAATCATTTTTATTCTTCATCATCTTCACCATACTCATTATCACCACCATCATGTACTTTCTGAGAAAACTGAGATCACTACACATTGACAGAACTATTCTCAATCTTTTCTACAAATCAATTGTTGAAAGTATTGTATTGTTTAACTGTGTCATCTGGTTCAGGGTTTGCAGGGAACAAGACTTCAAGAGAATGGAAACTATAGTGAAACAGGCTAGCAAAATCACTAAGAAAAGTTACGACCTTATAAAGGAATGTGCAGATCGAATCGCCAATATGCCAAATGGTATTATGTTAAACGAGAATCACCCGCTACATGATTATTTCGAACTCCTACGATCAGGCAGAAGACTACGGTCTCTGAAATGTCGTACAGATCGATTTGCTGACTCCTTTGTTCCAATTTTTAAGTAGAATAAGATCATGAAATTCGTTTTCTTGGAAATATATATATATACATATATATATTTGTTTGTCTTTCAGTTTTTGTTTTGTACGTATTTTTTGTTATGAAATCACCCGATGAGTTTATTTTGTGCTTCTGTGTTTAAGCTTAAAAATAAAAATGGTTTTTATGGCATCTGAAATGAAGTGAAAGGAAGCAGTTTTTAGCTGTGTGTATGGGGGGTGTGTAAGGAATATGTGCAATATGTGTTATTATTTATGGATTATGATGTGGGGGTGGTCTGTATAACGTAAGGTGTTTTAGAATGTGTGGTTTTATATACCTTTTGAAGCAGTTGACTCTTCCATAGTTTCCTGTGTATGTACACATATATATTTATTTTTCCCCTCTTTGCACGTTCAACACATGACGCTAGTCGACAAAGCGCGGCGGATCGTGGCTTGATCGCTTTAAATCTTCTCCATCGTATCTTGAGCGGTTCAGGAGCGCGGAGGGTCGCCACCATCGCCATGGTCGGAGAGCTCGCTACGGAAGTTTTGAACATGTCCAAAACTTCCGTAGCGAGGTCGCCGTAGTTTTAGAGCGTATCACAATCGCCTCACGAGCGCATTACAAGCGCCATATTCGTAAGTCTGACGGGGTAACAACGCGTTTGGCGTAACTCAAGCGCATCGAAAGCGGCCCCCATCGCCCATCAAAATTACCACTTTTACAGTATTACCTAACAAGAACCAACCATGAAAGAAAGAAAGTGGTGCTCAGACCAGGAAGGTGGACATGGAAAAAAGCGTATAAAATTCATTTTTCCACTTACACTCAATACGAATCTACTCTGTTCATTAAATTGTTTGTTTGTCATATACCACTGCAAGTCAATGAAAGTAGATTAAGTTGTAATCTTTTCAAATATATCTTCATAAAAGTATCTTATTGTACGATACGTTTTGTAGCTTGCTCGTAAGGCGGTTCTTTAATATTATATACACATTTTACCCTTATACAATATTGAAGAGATGACTTAAAGGGGCATAGTGCCGGTAGTGTAGAGGGCGCAGTTGATGATGCTGCCGATCACCGTTAGCATTGATACGAAGATTACCGAAGTTGAGCTGTCACCAAAGAGATTATACCTATAGAGTAAGTAGTCGCCATACGCGTGCGTACAAATAGTGCATCCAAAATTGAAGAGGGAGCGCACACTCAGCTCCTGGCACTGGATCTAAGTCTACGTTCAAGTCATATCTTCTCATATCATATCTGGAATGATTTGTTATTCTTTATTACACATTTTCATTTTCAGAATCACAATGTGGTTATATCATTTGAACCATTTGGTAGAGTCCAGACCTTTTTGTTGTTCGCAAAATAAATAGTGGAAACTTGGGTGTAGACTAGACAGTACTTGAGCATTATGACGTTTGTTTCGCGTACATTCCCACTCATGCCATAAAATCAAACAACATCAGCACCATTATGACGCTTAAACATGACCATTGTGACGTCACAATAAAACAACGCACGGTCAATGCGCCGAATATTCAAGTCGAGCGCATAAAACAGTGCGCTGCCATCTACTGATTAATAACTGTACAGGATCTGTGCAATGGCGGCTCCCACAACGCGAAATGGCAGCTCCCTCGCGCGGCTGCCTCCCCACTGGACTACGCCCTCTTGTGGTATAATCTCTTTGGCTGTCACCAAAGAATCTCTTTGGCTGTCACCAAAGAGATTATACCTATAGAGCAAGTAGTCGCCATACGCGTGCGTACAAATAGTGCGTCCAAAATTGAAGAGGGAGCGCACACTCAGCTCCTGGCACTGGATCTAAGTCTACGTTCAAGTCATATCTTCTCATATCATATCTGGAATGATTTGTTATTCTTTATTACACATTTTCATTTTCAGAATCACAATGTGGTTAATTATTTAAATATTAGTTTCTACGATGATATCATATCATTTGAACCATTTGGTAGAGTCCAGACCTTTTTGTTGTTCGCAAAATAAATAGTGGAAACTTGGGTGTAGACTAGACAGTATAATCTCTTTTGCTGTCACCAAGAGTAAAGTGCGTAGGTGTTGCTAAGTAACGTTGCCTTTGTTGTCTTCTCTGCGCATCGCGCAGTCTGTAGTAATGCCAGGGTGCGTGCATATGTGCTTGTTATTATGACATCACAAAAGAAGTTTGCTAAAGCTGTCATCCCCCTCAGCCGAATCATGAGCCGAACTGTGATCGGAGCACTGACTACAGTGGATCGGACTTCTTCGGACTCCGGGAAGTGGGCCAAAGCGTAAGCGCTAAAGAGGAGTCGATAGCGTAGGTCTCTATAGGAAACTTGCGCCGTGCGCCCGCGTACGCATTTGACTAAAACACCGGGACCATGCACCTTTAACTAAGACCCCGTTTACAGTGCGGGGTCGGGCTCGGCCGCGGCTCGGCCGCTGCCGAGCCCGGCCTCAATTGCGCGGCCGAGCCTCGCAATTTTGTCCGTTTACACTGCTGGGCTCGGCCGCGCTTTTAATTCAAACCTTTCAATATTTTGTCGTAGTGGTGCTCTGCTTGTAAACAAACGCAATTTGGTATAGCCTGGTTTTCAGACCCTTTGCCAACTGGATTCCGTGGCGACGAAGTCGCCGTTCGGGCAAAGGCCTTTGCCGAAGGAAAAATCCTTTGCAGGACAAAACCACCTTAAACTATATTAGTTTTCCACGTTGAGGGGGTTAATATCGTGAATAGCGAAATAGTACGGGCAGATTATCTGGAAGCCAGACTAAAATTGGCCGCGCATTTGGCCCAGTTTGCGTTTACACCAAGAAGAAGCCGGGCTCGGCCGCGGCTCGGCCGCGGCCGAGACCACCTCCAGAGCGAGGCCAAATGCGAGGCCAATTTTGGCCTCGCATTTGGCCTTTTGCGCGTTTACACTGAAGCGGGGCTGGGATCGGCCGCGGCTCGGCCGCGGCCGAGCCTCGCACTGTAAACGGGGTCAAATAGTGCAATTTAACATCAGGTTCTAAATGGTGAGTTCTAGAATGCTAAGATGTAAGGGTAAAACCATATTCTGCGTATCCATGTTGGTTTGACACTGACATGTGCCTGAAGAAATTCAATAAAGAAACCCATTTTATACCGCGATCGCTTGAGATCGTAGCATGAGCCCGGCGTAAACGTATCACTGTCGCTCCGATCGTATCACTGTTGTAGCGAGGTCTTGATAAGCGTACGAATATCGCAATACGATCGCTTTGATCGCAGAAGCAGCGCGTCTCGTCGCCTTGGAAAAGCGGCAAAAACGTGGCAGCGTCGTAGCATTATCGTGGCACTATCGCCTACAGCGCAGGTTGAGCGAAGAGAAACCGTAGTGTAATCGCCTCGGAGACCAAAAACGGAGACGGACGGCGATCGCACCACGATTTGTTAAATCGTCACAGATCGCCAAGGTCGCCATGGTCGCCTTCCTAGTGCGATGGGGGCCTTATCATGTTTGTCGTGGTTGATTTAGTAATTTCTTTTAATATATATCATCGCATAGAGTATTCTGCTCAGCTAGTTGTTTGTTGTTTTTTTTTATTGGTCAGTAAAGCCAATAATTGCTTTGCTTTGGCCAACCAGTTTGATGGTCAGTTTGATGCACAAGGTGAATGTCTATAGGCATGACAAAACGACCAAATGATAAAAAAATGGGCCATTTTGCAAATAGGCTATTCAGTGACGCAATTAAACACGTAGAGTCTGTCTGAAGTGCACAAAGCTATCTTACCACTTATAAACTCTTGCAAATAGTACCAATTTCTTTTGTCTGGTCTACGTATTTTGAAATCAGTGACAATAGCTTCGACGTACTTTAACTCACTTGTGTATCGATCAACTAGGAGATGACTCTTCTCAGGCTTCACCCAGGCTACGATAACTGAATCATCTCGACAAAAAGCTGGGTAGGCAAACATAGTCTTCTCCTCCAGGACATTTTTCTTATTTCCCATACTATCAAGACACACAATCTTTCCTGACCAGGAGACTAGCAGATTTCGCTGAGACTGAAATGAAAATATTTGAAAAGGTTGACATTCATCACATTTTATTTCCCTGACAGGATCACCACCCACTGCTGTGAATACCTGGATCTTGTTGGGATTCCTATAGGCTACAAAGATATCATCATTTGAATCCACGGTGAGACCCCCAAAGGTTCCTTCAGCGCCACTCATCGTCTCGAACCCAACATCGAGCTTTTTCCAATTTGGAGAGTACAGTGACATCTTGTTGTATGCATCGTATACTACACTTCGACCATCAGATAGGAATCCGATTCCGTGGACGGAACACTCCTTAAGTACGGTGCCATGTAACTTGCCAGCAGGGGAATAAAGTTGGATTCCTCCTACTTGCAATCCCACAGCCATCTTACCGGCTGGTGTGCGAGCGACACAATTCATATTATTTTCCCTTGGAAGCTCTACATCTGCTATAAGGACTGACGTGAGTTTGTGGTCTTCCACATCTCCAAGGTAAAGTTCTCGTTCCTCCAAGTACTTACGGAAAGAAATCTGCTGAGCACGTTCTACCACATCCCTCGGAGGTTGGACGTTAGCACAATCCTCTGCCAGGATGTTCTCCAGTTTTTCGCAGTGCGTGTCGTGTGCAGATAAGGCATCTTTTTCCAGTTGTACATTCATACCATTAGTGACCAACTCTTCCACAGCGGCCATGTGGTTGATCGTTTGGCTGCTCTCCTCTTCCATGACATGTAATTTTGTCTCGAATATTTCAGACCATAATTCTACTCTAGATTTTAGCGTCTCTCTCCTGTCAGACAATATCTGCACACATTCTTTGTATGTCTTGTCGATATCACTGTAGAGCTTTCTCATCATTTTCATTACTTCCATGCGTCGTGTTCCTATGAACTTGATATGCTCTTCGAGGATTGTTTTCTTTGATTTTGCTCTTTCCTTCAAGCCTTTGATATTTTCCATCAATTTCCCCTCGTGGATGGCTGCCTCTATCACCCGATGTCCCTCTAGTGAGTGATCCATCATCCCACACCTAAAGCAGATGTACTCCCGACACCCGGTGCAAAAACACTCTTCACTTTCGCCTGGGTGTTTCCTACACTCCCGTCTCCTTTTCAATTGAACTTTTCCCGAAAGAACATCACTCATAGTCACCACTACGTGGTTGGTGAATGGTTTCCATGTAGAATGGCCTTTCTCACAGGATTTGCACATGTTTTTCCCACAATTCTGACAGTAGAAGACAGCTGGTACCTCTTCTACAGCGTCACAAATTGTGCATGTTGGAGTCTTGGTTTTCACGTCATCCACGAGAGAACTCATGGATACGTTTACTTGTAATTTACCCACATCTCCACTGGGTATAATTTCATGAGAGGTTGCCATGGTTGTGTATTTTCTCGTTGCGTTTTCTGTAAGAAAGAAAACAATAGCAACAACGACATTACACAGTGGCAAAAATATCAAACTTGCGTAAAGAAGTAGAGTTAACATAAACGAGGGAGAGGGGAGAAAAGTAGTGAAAACGGGTCATAAAAGTGATACCCAATGCTTGATACTTGCATTTGTTAAAAAGCATGAGGTACTACAGAGGTTTAAGTTCGTTATTCCGAAGGTTCGCTATTCCAAAGGATCGTTATTCCAGAATTCAAATTAGGTCCGTTATCCTTACATGCAGTAAGGTTCGTAATTCCCAAAGGTTCTTTAAGTACACACCGTCTGTTCGTTTTCAGATTGACGCACATGATTTAATTTTAGAATTAACGAACTTTTAAAATAAGAAACCATGTGTCATTTTCCGATAGCAAACCTTCGGAATAAACAATCCCTAGTTTCATAATCAAACCCTAGTTTCATTTTCGGAATAACAATCCTCTTGGTATAAGAAATTTGCGTGTTGGTATAACAAACCTTATTTCACCTTCGGAAAAGCGAACATCACCCACTAAGGCTTTTATGAATATGCAAATATACTTCCGTTGATAAGGTTCGGGGCTTACCAAGTATGGCCTATGTTGTACGTCCAGGTTTGTTTTGGTTTTTTTTTTCCTTAAGAACTCCGAAGAACTCCGCCTTTAGGTGATATCGAACACAACCTGTTCTACGTTGAGCCTGCAAGAGGATGCAAACGGAAGTGAATCCTAAATATTTTCTTCCCTGTAATCCCGAATAGGGGTGTCGAGAGTCATGAAATCAGGAAAAGACATGCCCATTAAGAACCACTCAAAATGGTAAAAGTTTTTGTTTGACTTTGGGCGTTTCATGAGATCAAAGGTCCGCATGATCAAACAATGGGAGCGAAATATGTTTATAGAAGGATATACATAGATTCATTACTTCTCTCTCTTTCTCTCTCTGTCTCTCTCTTAGTAATGTAATAACTGCATTCCCTCGCAGCTTGAAACTATTTACAGTTATGCAATTCTATCTACATGATCTAGAAAAGTTAGATTCATGAGAATCTTAATGAGACAAAAAAACAAGGTAGCTTATGACAGAAATGATTGCCTTCGGCGGTGCTGAAAAGTAATAATGTGAAATATTCTTTCGGGTCAGCGATGCAAGGCAAGCAGTCACGTTTTCGACAATGACGTCCCTCGTTTCCCTCCCTACATCTTCAATTTCGAGTAATGTTGTAGTAGAGGGGGATGGGGACTGGAGGAACTCAAGATCTTTTGTGTTATCTTTTAATCTTAATTTACGTCATTTGCATTTAAACAGACAGTTTGTCGCTGGGGCGACAAGACCTCGCATCTACAAAATGTCAAATGTTCAGGAGAGCCAAAAAACATGGCGGCCAAAGCACTATGGCGAATGGGATAGCCTTTTATTTGACAAGCCGTGGTGGCTCCATTTTGGGGTAAGACAGTTGGGATTTGGACAGGACATCACTTAATTATTTGACTAGTAATCCAAAAAAGGTCATTTTCACCAAATTTGCAGATACAAGGTCTTGTCACCCCCCGCGACGTTATATGATTTTACCTTAGTCATTTCGTTGTGATGAGGTGATCTGGATAAAGATTATGTTCTGTATTTTCCTAGAAAATGGCTGTTGAAAATGATTATTATTTCTGGTATCCAAGTAATGCCTTTTGGGTTGTATGATCGTTAGATATTTTATCATCATCACAAGAAAAAAAAAACACCTTTGCTTTATCAAGGTCATCCAACTCAACTGTTTAAATTCACAAATAATAAGTTGCTCATTGTGTCAAATTTCACACTTTTTGAGTAGTGTGAGGATAGCTACATAATTAGTTAATGTACTTTTAATTTTACCTGACATGCATGTTATTACTTTTTGTGAAGTATTAAAATTCAGCTTACATGTCACAATATTCTTGGACATATAATACTACATAAATACAAGAAATACATTTCTGAATTAGCATGCATATCATGATACTGACAAATATTAAAATGTTATCTAAAACTGGTGATCATTATTGTACAGCAGAAATAAAAGTACAATGACTTCACCACTTGGGAAATATTGTTATTTAATGATTTCCCGCTAGAATTCACTTGTGGAATATATATATATATATATATATATATATATATATATCAGTATAGTGTTAATCATAACTTAACATTTTGTATGTAATATTGGGTGAACATAACTTCTTGTAAATGGTTGTACAATCATCAAAATCTAAAGAAGTTTGATTTCAATTCATAATTTATGTAGGTTGCTGATGTTAGCATAGGTTTAACCGCATGACTTACATTCAAAAGATAATGCAAAGTATGTATTCAGTTTGAATTGTTGCAGACTAATATCTGTAACGTTGTGTAGAGGCCATTATCTTTACAAGTTTTGAATATGTGGAATGAGTAACATTTAATTTGCAAATTTATATTATCAAGTGGAAGTGTGCATAATCACTTCTAATATTAGAATACATGTTAGGAGTGACTTTATTGACTATATTTCTCACAAGAAAAAAGTAATGAAAAAAGTGGAAGTTTGGTGACAGAGAAAGAGAGAGAGAGAAAGGAGAAATAAAAAAAAAACAAAGGTTGGAGGGGGTGATGAGCATGATGATGACTATAGTGTATACTTACGTGATTGTGATTTATCATGTATGTGTGACTATGTGCGTGCAGAATAATTTAAATTTTGAGACTAGAACCATCCTGCAAAACACCTAAAATACTGACGATCCCTTGCACAAGTTGGGCAGCCTATAAGACTGGACATTATCAGCTAACGTCATGTATAAAGCAGAAGTCATCAAGTTGCACAAAGAAACTTTGCAATAAGAACCGGCAGACATGAATTAATGCAGCCATAATTCCACTAGCCCGAGCGGCGAATGTATACTTTTACTTTATACGTACCACTCGGTTGTATAAGTCATGAAGCGCGCCAGTTGTGCTACTACTAGTACATTCGTCTGTTCGTAATGCACTTGCCCGAAGTAAACAACGTATGTATTGCGCGAAACATTACTGGGCGAATGATGAATTCGTCGTTTCGTAATGCGCTCTCTTAAAGGCATTTTTATCATTTGCAGATGAAACAGAAACCCAGCTTTAGTGCTGCAAAATTGCTCTGAAAAGTGAGTTAAGGATAGAAACAAGCAATGTTAAAAATTTTTATCAGTATAATCAATGTTAGGTATTGTAAAATATACAAAATGTGAACAAAAATTATAATAGAATTGTTTCTAGAATAAACCGTCTATATTGATATCTCCCTATATATTAGGCTTTATTGCGAAATCTTTATATGGTAGGATCTTTTTTATACACCATGCATGAAATGTGATTACTCGAATATTTTTCTTTTCGATCACTGCTCCCAATGGTAAACAGTACGCGATATGATTATGTACAAGGCGCAAACGCGTAGCTTCGAATCGACGAACGAACTTTGCATCGGTACCACAGAGTCCCATCTACGTTTACAAAGTCATGTTTAGTGTCAAACCAAACAGAATATCCCACTTTCATCACTCTCCTAAAATAAACATCACTGGATGAATGTAAGACACATCGATTATTTTACGTTCAAAGAAGTCACGAATCTTTAAACGCGATTACCAGGAATCTCGTAATCAAGTTTCCGCGCAAAGTCCAACATTCGCCGGCAACGACATGTATAAGTGCTCCCAGTGTGTGACACTGGTAACGGTGCATTTTCGGATTAACGAATCGTCAAAACAACGAACCTTAAGTCATTTTCCGATTAACGGACCTGCGGAATAACGCACCCCCGAAAGAACACCACAATAATGTTCGGATTACCGAACCCCTCTTTTTCGGATTAACAAACCTCTAGGTATTATAACAATAAAATGATATTTTCGGATGAACGAACCTTCGGAATAACGAACATCACCCACTAAGGCTCAAATGAGTATTAAAAACAAACATTTTTGTGTTGGTACCATTTTAGGGCTTACCGAGTATGTTGTACATCCAGGAATGGTATTGATGATTCCTAATTAGTACTCCGAAGAACTCCACCAGGGGGTGAAGGCGAACACAACTTGTTCTACGTTGAGCCCGCAGGAGGGTGCAAAAGGAAGTGAGTCCTGAATATTGTCTCCCCTGTAATCTCGAGTAGGAATGTTGAGAGTTATGAAATCAGGAAAGACATGCGCGTTAGGAACCGCAGGATTGTTTGTTTGTTTGTTTGATTTCTTTTTTTTTTGGGGGGGGGGGTTGTTTGTTTGTTTGGTTGTTTGTTTGACTTTGGGCGTTTTATGAGATCAAAGGTCCGAATGATCAAACAATGTGTGCGAAATATGTTCATAGACGATTGCACGTAGACCCATTACTTCTCTCTCTCTCTCTCTCTCTCTCTCTCTCTCTCTTGAGTGACCTAATCACTGCAATTCTTATGTAATGCAATTCTATCTACATGATCTAGGAAAGTGAGATTAATGAGAAACTTAAAGAGACACACAACAAATTAGAAAGCTTATTGCAGAAATAATTACCTTCGGCGCAGCTGAAAATTAATTAATAGCAGAATTCTTTCCGGTCAGAGAATCCAGATATTCATGTTACTGCTGATATACAGCTGCTGAACTGCCGGATTAACAAAAAATAACAACAAAACAAAACAACAACGGCTCCAAAAAACAGCTTGCTGCTGGACCTGACAGGGTACACGCTACTTGGTACAAAAATAATAACTGCAGCGATAAAATTTGCCATTTAACGTAATGGAAACTTCCAAATATGCTGACTTTGGCAGCAAATTTGAAAATTTTCAAATATGTAAATAGTGAGTTTTGTATCTCAGTTACCTATAATTAAAAACAAAATGGTTATGGGGTGCTGCTACTAAAATGAAACCGTTCCGATGCATGCCGCTGATTTTGATCCAGATCCTTGATCTTGATCCGACATCAAGACCTAACAAACGATGATCTTGCAAGATTTGGAAGTTGACCTCAAAATACAGTGCACTCCCGTTATAATGAACACGGTTATGTAGCGAAATTCCGGTTACAATGAAGTCCAAATTCAGGCCTCAACATTATCCACTCGATGTCTTTTTATTGTTTATTAGCTCAGTTATAACGAAATTTTGATATAACGAAAGAAACCTGACGGTTCCGAAGACTTCGTTATAACGGGAGTCCACTGTAACAGGAAATTGGTGAGAAAGGAGTACAGTTAGAATATACCAACGAAGTTATAAAGTTATTTAATTTTCATTTACATCTCCTCACCGTACGATTAAAATTTGATTGCCTGCATGCAGTTACCTTACACTAAATAAGTCCACAACTCAAAAGCAGAGGCTGAGACTTTAATATTTCCTGACAATTATCGACACAGAACGCTAATCCTTGCATGCGAAATAATCAATTCAAGCAATGAAATATTGCCTGAATTCCTACTTATTAAAGTCCATAACTCCATCGCGATGAAATCATTGTCAGTTGTCGTATCTTCAAGGTCGTCATTTATTACATTCATTTTCAATATATTATTAGTTGCTCAACGGAATTACTTCCTTCTTTAAAGTCACGTTTTCCCTGCCTCCCAGAGGTTGTTCTTCCCAGATCTTCAAACATATTAATAAATCAGCTGAAGAACCCGGAAGTGGGATCAGAAAGTTGCTGTAGCCCCCCCCCCCTTTTTTTTTTTTTTATTTATTAATTTTTTGGGGGGCGGGGGCTTGTTAGGTTATGAAACCCGGAAATGGAACCAAAAATATAAACGCCATTCCCCGCCTCCCTTGATAGAAAAAACAAAAACAAAAACAAAAAAACAAAAACAAAAACTTGGTGACGGCCCAGGCCTGATGTATTATTATATCACTCACTTGCCAACTCCCCCGTCATTTGCCGCCAAGGATTTAACTTATTCATAGCTGTAATATAACTCATTCTCTTGCTGCATGTCGGCAGATGGCGCCATTTTTATTGTCTGCAGCTGACCGGCTAAATACACAACAAATTAGAGACCTCTATAAAGACGTGAATAGATACTTACTTCTCAGCAAATTCGTCAGTTTCAATAATATATTTCAAATTTCAAAAACCAATGTAAATTGAAACACATCGCCGAGCCCACAGGGTACTAGTCTGTATCTTTAGTCACATCTTCTTTTAATGAGATCAGAATTTACACTTTCTGTTTCGCATTATCAAGGATTTTGTTTTGTTTTGTTTCGACGTAATATTTCAAAGTGTATATCATCTTAACTTACATCAAATTGAAATAGTTAGAATTATCGGAGGTGATTTCAGATTCGATTTCACAAAGGTCCCTATTTCCAAATAAGGCTATAATGTACTCCGAAATTGCAACCGAATACAAACCCTTCAGTTTACGTTTTAAAGAAGGTGTTTATCTTGATCACTGGTCCTAATCTCATCTTGTTGCCCTGTTAGCTGCCCACGTGAACAAACACAGCCACTTGTGAGAGTACCATTTTAACTTTTTAAGTTTTCGTGTGTGTGTGTGTGTGTGTGTGTGTGTTTTAATTCTTTATCATAACCCTGGGTAAAGAATGGTAGGGGCCATCTTCATTAAGATTACTGTTAGAAAAGTATTTCATGACACGAAAGACTTCTAGCATTAGATACTATTTAACGTTTTATGCTCTCGTATTTTCTTTTCTTTTTTTTGGGGGGGGGGGTTCTACAGTTATTGATAGTTTTCTAAGGAATTTTAACGTCAGCTTTGGACATCAATGGGACTACATGCAAGATTAAAAAAAAGTCACCGAAAGAAAGGCACAAGCGCAATTTTATGTACACGCTTTACATTTATATTCCGTCGCTTCACGTTACCGTTATTAGTTTCGAACGATTTTTTAGAAATCTAACTTCTGGAATAATAACTGCTGTCTGGAATATACAGATTTTAAAACAGACCAGCCACGACCACCCAAATAAACATATATCCACGCAACACAGCACATAAGTGTCCAACTGGCTCGATAGAGAGATACGGAATACGGATTTTGCCATCGAAGCTTGACACAATACAACGGGCAGGCCAATACCGAGTTGACTGCAAATCATAAGATCGGACCAAGTCGAGTCGAAGTTCCAGGGCAACACTCTCGTCAGCGTGAACTTTTGGAGAAAGTGGCCAGGATTTTCTTCTTTCTTGTTAGTCGATGTCGCCGTTGCAAGTTGTAAGCTCTTTTTTTTTTTTTTTTTTTTTTTTGCTTGCTTGCTTGTCAGCTAAAGAAACCCTGAAGTGACACAACTGGCACTCATCGTCTCGAACCCGACAGCGACCTTTTCCCACTTTGGAGAGACACAGTGACATCTTGTTATATTCATCGTGTACTACACTGTTACCATCAGATAGGAATCCAATTCCATTGACAGAATCCTCCTTCATCACACTGTAATGTAGCTCGCCATTACAGGAACAATGTTGATTCCTCCTCCATGCAATCCCACAGCCACCTCACCGGTTAGTGTGTGAGCGACACAATATTTTCTCTAAGGGAGCTCTATTCTACCTGTTCTATGTTGAGCCTGCAGGATGGTGCAAAAGAAGTGACTCCTGAATATTGTCTCACCTTTCAGTGGCGGATCCAGGGGAGACTCTGGGGTGCGCATTGGGAGTCCGCTCCTTTTTTTTTTCTTTGAAAATAAAAGAAATGAAAAGAAAAATGAAAAAGGGCGTGTGAACCTCCTGTAATTTTCGTTAAAGAAAATTGCGCTGAAACCTTTTTTTTTTTTTTTCTTATCAGTCAATGAAAAACGGAAGTGCCACGAGAAACGAAAAAAAAAATGTATGGGAGCCCTTGTTTGTTTGTTTGTTTGTTTTAGATTTCTGAGCTAGTCAGTTGATTTAAGCCCGGAAGTGGCTCCAGAAATATTTTTCCCTCCTCTGGATTCCTGAATCCTCCACTGCCTGTAATCCAGAAGAGGGGCGTCCCGAGTTATGAAATCCCACAGATATGCGCATGGAAAACCACTCGTTTTACAGCGTTTCATGTGAGCAAAGGTTCATATAACCATTTTCTGCGAAATAAGATATGTAAAGAAATGCATGTATAGGCACATTGTGAATAGGCAGAGTTGAATATCTGCATTAAATTTTGTATGCCATTTATTCGAACAACTTAAAAATATGCAATATTCATTCCGCGTGATCACGGGAAGTGATGTGGGCAATTGAATAATCTAACGAATTTAATCTTTACCCCTCCTTACGTGTGCGCACAGTGCGATCGAATCCCCGTTGTTTAAAAGTAATTGCAGCTACACTTAAAAAAAAATCCTCACGACCTACACACTGAGCCTAGCATCTTTTATTTTTTATATACTTCTGCAGAAGTCACACCATTTCATGGGAATAATCAAAAAATCGCCACCAGGAACAGATGATTAATTTTCGATAACGCCACTTCAAAATCGACGCAAAGTTGACGAATACTGATTTTAGTGCCATGTTGTGTTCTGCGAGGTCTCCAAACCTTCAAACATTATGATAATTTAAACAGATTCGCATGAAATTCAATGATTTCTTGTCACATAGTTTTACAAGAATATTCCTAAAAGGGATGTGAACGTTTACAGTGACAGCAACTTCGTATTTGAGCCATATATATTAATTCTTCGCTTGGACGTCAACAGACGGCGCTATTCTAATAATCTGCAGCAGTTGTCGGGTGTCTGTATTTGTTCTCCTGCCCGCTGGTAAAATCATTTGACGGGCAGTCAAAGTATATTATTGAATATGGCCAGGAATTGTGTTGCATTCTAGGTTACGAACTTGTATGCTAGAATTTAATTGATTTTATCGAAACAAAAGGGCTAAGACATCACAGCGAAATTTGAACGAAAATTTGAACGATTAAAAAACGAAGCGAAAAAGATCAACTGATAACAAAAATTAAACAAATCAGCAAAATCAGTACCAAAAAATTAATGTTGAACAGGCAATATAATGTACATCGTTTGACAAACAGTTTCAAGAAATTTACGCAGAGCGTTGATTCGCCCCCAAGAGGCCCACGGGAGAATAGAAACATGTATGCAAGTACTTAAAATTATAGATAGCAGCATCACACCTGTCCATCGTTTTGTGTGGAACCAAAGCCGGGGTTCCACATATTGACAACTATACGGCATGATCATTTTAAACAATAATATCACATCTACAAATTTTTCGCATCTAAGATATTTCGTTCTGCATCATGCTATGCTTACACCATGCATCCCCGTCAATCTCTTTTTTGTTGCTGTTTTATTCTAAAGCGTTTGACGACATGTCTGTACATTCAGCTCTTATCACTCCTTTCTGTGAGTAGGCCATTCTTGCAAATAAATGAACATAACCTCCACATTAAGACTCTTCGAATAAGTAGTGAGCTCGAGCTACAACAACATATAACATTACATACAGACACCGATTTCAGCTTCGGCCCTTGTGTGCCCGATACATTAAAGAAAAAATAATGTAAAACTGACGTGCTAACTCTCCCCTTTACTATACCGTCGGCTTATTCATAGCCGCAAGAAATGCATTCTTTGTCTGTCCGTCGGTAGATGGCGCGATTCTTTTCATACGAGACGGCTGAAAATACGACAACTAAGACTTATCCATGGAGAGAGGTATAAAGATTTATAAAACAAATTTCTCACCCAATTTCCAAAGCCATAATACAAAGAAAATTTCAAAATCAGGCTTGAAGCACGTCACCAAACCATAATTATTAAGAAACTACTACTCCTTATCTGTAGACCTAACGACAATCGTTTTTATGAAAACAATAAATAATCTCTTTCCTGGGCACTAACAGTTTAATAGTTTTTGCTTTTGTGCTATATTTGTCTTGGTTCCGTCATTTACTTGAAGATAGTTTTGTATTGTCGATTTTTTTCTGATATCATTGTATTTATATCTACAGCGATACGTTTCAATCTTTGAATTATATTTTGATTCCTTCTCTGATGTATTTGTCTATTAATAAGTGTTATTATTACTTTTACTGTGAAATACGAGAAATGAATTCATATCGATTCAATTAGATTCTCTGTTAAAGACTCCACGGGAATACAATAGCATATACTTTATCAGAGTGTTGTTCTTTTCCATGTCATTGTATGCATGACTTTGAAAACAAAATGCATTGCCTCATACTTGACTGGGAAACTGTAAGGAAATGAAGAGAAAGTCAAAAGGACGTTGATTTTTTTTTTTCACAATTCATGTAGATGTAATGAAGAAAAAGAGAAATAGATTGCACATCAATAGCTGTAATATGCCAATACTCTTATAATGGGACAAATTACTGGTATATTGTATTAGCCGGACTTCACTGCATGGGATTACGGTTGAGTAGACTGACTTCTGAATCAGTAATACATACTCAAACCACTTAAAACGTCTCTCCATGTCCGTCGGACAGGATTATTCCATACATTTAGCACGTTTGTTTGTTTGTTTTTCCTTAAAAGTTATCATTTTCTGAAAATTTCCTCCTCCTCAAAATGGCATGTCGCACACAGCACAAGGGGACTTAATAGAAAAAAAAGGGTAAATGGAAGATGATCATACTTTATAATCATAAATGATCATATAGTATAGTCGTGATGGTAGGACCTTTATACACCATTTCGTAGTCGTGTGAATTTCACCGAATGACGAACAAAGGCTTATCGGTATAGTTACGCGTACACTGCAGGATCGTGCTGCCCCGTTTGAGATGACACGGCGTCTAGCTTTGTTGATTGAATGTGCAAGAGGACAATTTCTTATCAACGTGTTTTCAGCGTTGGCAAATATTATTCAAACAGGAGATAGATCTAAGGTGATAGAAGAGGGAGACAGTGTTTGGATAACCTAGTTGGTGAAATGACGAGGATCTATTAAGATCAGTTTAGTTTATCTATTCATAACTCATTTACATCTGCATGCCTCTGTATCGCATTCTTCTGCATCTAGACGTCTGCGCTGTATAAAGACACGCTACGAAGAACGCTCTTTCGCGGTTATTGCACCCAAGCTTTGGAACATCTACCCATTCATATACGACAAGCCCACTCAATAGAATCATTTAAGGCACTTCTTAAAAACCATATTTTTCCATATTGATTGCTTCCCCAAGTTAATGTCCTGAGTGCAATTCAATTACTGTATGTGTTTAATGACCGGTACATATTGATTTATGTCATGTTATTCTTACTTGTGTTTTGATATGTCTGTTATCCCTCATTTTTCATTTTTCATTTCGTCCTTCCCCTGTGCGCTGAGAAACATTGTATCAGCCTCATTACAAATGTAATGTATTAATATTATTATTATTATTACTATCATCATTATTATAATCATTATTATCTTAAGCTTGTGTTGGTCGTGTCTGTTCATCTTCATCCTCTCATTTCTCTCCACTTTCCTTACTTTCCTGTAATACACTGCTTCCCTCCTCCCTTTTTTCTGCGCCCCTCATCATAATGTTTTTTAAACAAAATAATCTACATTCTCATACTGTGCTACTAATACAACACTTTCTTAAAAGAATTCTAAATGAACAATCAAATTTTCATAACATCCGAAGTGTCTGACATTTCTATAGTAGAATGGTCCTTTTATTACAGTAGTTCTTTTTTGCCCCTTTACCTTCCCGAGTTGTGGTTGAAAGCATACTGTTAAAAGAGGCCATTCACATTCTTTGTCGCAAAGGTATCAATTAGGGCTTTATTCGGAATAAATGTTGGAGTAAATCTAAAGGGACAGTGCAGTATTGGTGGAGATGAGAATTGGGTTTTTAACTTTTTGCGAGATACCAAGAAAACACTTATGATATAGTACAGAGCATACCATTTTAAGAGGAATTCAAAGTTTCTTTGATGGAAATCGGGTTTGGAATGACTGAAACATCCAAAAACAAAGTAAAACAAAGCGATTGTAATGAAGTGTGGGTCCCACACTTTATTAGAATCGCTCTTTTTTGGATATCACAGCCATTTTGAAACCAATTTCCATCAAGTAAACGTTGAATTCCTCATAGAATTACATGTTCTTTCATATTTCATAAGACGTTTCTCATTATTTCACTAAAAAATGAGTATATGAATATAAGAACGACCCAAGTCCAATTTTTGGCCAAATTTAGTTTGACATGGGAAATTGTAGCTTATGCATGGACTCATCTTGTGTATAAATGATAAATCCTAATTACCCCCGGAAGTGCCAGAAATAAATGAGTTAAATCTTATATGAATGTAAACATGAAGGACTTGGGTCGTTCTTACATTCATATTATAGCGCCCTCTCTCGTCCTTCTCTCATCTCTATAGCAGAATATCATGTATATGAATCAAAGAACGACCCAAGTCCATATGAATCAAAGAACGACCCAAGTCCATCACACAAAATGGCCTCTCCACAATTAATGTAAATGTTAATTGTCATAATAATATATGTTCTAAATTGTATATACAATGTTGCCTTCCCATCACAGTTAAATAGAATATTATTGGACAAATAAAAAAAAATAAGAAGTTTTTTTAAGTTTACTTGAAATGGTCATCCATGGACTTGGGTCGTTCTTATATTCATATACTCAAATGTTAGATTCGAAACCTGAAATTAGGTCTGAACCAAAACTGCATGATCCCTTTAATGGTATCAATCTGAAAAAAAGATGGCGGGAAGCAAGACTTGCCAATTTACTTATCACTCTGGTACATCGCAAAAGATGCAACGTAGTCACTTTTTTTTTTCTCGTCCAGCTTCATAAATGTTTGTTTTAGGTCGAGCAGGTGTGGAGTTTCTCATTTGTTTCGTGCACGTTGAATCTGAATTATAAATGAAGCTGAGGACACAAACAGACTGGACATCAAGTGTCTTGCTGCCAGCTCGTCACTATTCGTTGCTCGTTTCAGTGTCGCCCAACAGGTAATGATAGTATATCATGTCATCATGGCTTTTTTCAGCTTTTGTGATCTAGTAAAAGTTGTCGAACCTGAATTTTATTTATCATATCAGTTGATTTCATTCATTTTGACAGATGTACGTATAATGCATATAGTCTTCATCTTATCTATAGTATCTACTCTCTCCGAGACCTTAAGCATTTTGTCAAAATCTTATTAATTTTACCTTAAATCGAATTGTCATTTCAAAAAGGCGGACACGCTGTTCAGTTATTCATCGATTGAATCAGACACAGGCCTATTGGTTACTTATCTAAGTGTGTTCATAAAAAATGAACTGAAAGTGCATGTTTCAGTCTTTTCAGTTATTAGCAGTATCACTCGCCCTTCTACCGTATCCCCTAGAGTGGCCGAATTGATTTAATATGATTTCGATTCAGCTGAAGAGTAGGCCTACCATTGCGTGATCATAACACTATCTCAGCAAAAAAGCAAAACAAAAAAACCAAAACGTTTATGAGCTACTTTTATCTCAATGAACATTTGGAGTCACAATGGATTGAACGGCTTTGCAATGGTTTTTTTTTTTTTTTTTTGCTACTCATTTAATCAAAGAAAACCAATATGAAAGCCTCATTTATTTTCTTCAAAAAATACAACGCAATTGCAATAATGTTTACGTATTCCGTAGATATCCAGACAGTGAAGCAGAGTAACAAAGTGAAGACAACAAACCCGTACTTTGCTCTAATAATATTTTCCATTCCCGTTGACACAATCTGTATAGATCGTCAAAGATGAGGTGCTTATTTCTACTCGCCTTGACCGTGGCCGCTGCCAGCGCTTTGGCTCCGTACCACATTCCGGCCAAGAATCGCATCCAAGGTCGCTACATCGTGGTGTTGGAGGTGACTTTGAAACACATTTTAACATCATGATTAGTATTGTTATCATTGTTGTTGTTGTTGTTGTTGTTGTTATGTTTCTACATATTCCTTTAAGAAAGCGATGAATAATTGAAGAGTTGCTTCCAAAAGGCGCTAAATCCATCATTTTCAATGGATTTAGCGCCTTTTGGTTGCAAGCTCTTCAATTGTTTTATACTGGATGTTATGATATGTGATCAAGTATCCATGTAATGTGTTAATGATTATGTTATACACATGTATGGGGAGGCCTGTGGGTGGGGAGGGTATATATTGTTGGCAGTTGGGATGTACTGATCAGTTGATGTACTGATATATCAATATTTTGTTTGTATGATTCTGTCAAGTGTAAGTAAGTGTGTGTATAATTAGTTTCATTGTATGAAATTTATGAAAATATGTACTTTGATGAATGTGATTATTCAGTTGAACTTGGACTCCTCGGAAGACCAGCACGACCATGCCGGCTGAGCTGCGAGCACAGCAATCCATCCGTTTACCTTCGGTTATAATATAGGGCCTATTATCATCATAGTTGTATTGTATCGTTGTTACTTTGTGATTTTACTGTGAATAAGTGAATGAATTGCCTTCTCGAATATTTGAGAGTGTTAGATTAAAAAGTTTATGAATGTGAATCACGAGAAGACACGGAATCTCCTTTCCTTTGAATATGCAGGACGACGTCGATCTAGACTCCTTCATCAGTCGTTTCAACAGCGAAGTTTCAGTGGAGACCATGATCAAGAGAAAGTTCTTAAAGGCGCTAAATGGATTCGTTATACAAGCAGACGTTGCCGGTGTAGCTCTTAATCTTGTAAGTATAGAAGGGAAATGCCACATTGCGTGTATTTTAGATGTGTTTTGCTCACGAAGCTATACACACTTATGTCTTTATACGTTGGTAATTATCTGTTGTTGTTGTTGTTTTTATTCTGATAACTTATATACATAACTGCAATCAACTCGTTGCCTTTAAGGTTACTAGCTGTTAGCTGTTGTTTGAAAATCATCATTACAGATTTAAACAGTGAAACAAAAAAGACAACTCTGATTTAACCCCAATTTCAGCATTCCATTCAATTTCTAATTAAAATGATTTGCACATTTAGAGAAGAAATCCTTTTCAAATATAAACGTGAAAGTGACAAGGAAGAGTAAAATATATATTACGAGTTGAAGGTCACGCTATATTAGTTTGAAATAAGCAAAAAAAAAATCAAAATGTCATAAGTCCCATATATTTCGTCTGATTTGAGTCACATTTTTATCATTGAACTCATAAGATTTTACTTTTTCCTATCAGACTAATTTATATTTAGAATGGATTTCCCCTTTAAACAATTATGACACCTATACTAAAAAAATCTAAGAATTCCTTGACCAAGAGATATGTCACGGCGTTATGATCATTGATCGCAAATATTCATTTTGTTTTCCATTCTCACATGATACTGAAGTAACTTCTCGGTCACATTTTGTAAAATCACCACTAAAGTCCTTGAAGGTGGTTTTGCCTCATCTTACTATGATTTGTTTGGTTTATATATATATATATATATATATATATATATATAGCTCCGATCTCTACCAGGAGTTCGATATATTGAAGAAGACGAAGTTATCCATGCCGAGTCCTCAAACAGATCACCTGGCTCCTGGGGAATTGACCGCATAGATGAAAGAACATTGCCGAGAGATGGCATTATGAAACTTAATGGTACGTACTGTTTAATCTTGATGTTTTACAGTATTTCAATTCTATTTTTTTCTCGTTACATTTAGTTTATTTATCTAACTTTCCTAATGACTAACAACAATGGTTCACGCCAAAATCTTGATAATTCCATGACATGTTTCATAATTCCACAAAACACGTTTTAAGTTGTTGGAAAAAAAATAACATTTCAATGCATACAGGTGGAGATAACGATATTGTTCGTTTTTTTACTGATTGGCGAATAAGATAATTATTGCATTTAAATTCTGAAATATCTACACAGCAAAAACATCGGCATAAGATTTAATACCGTGGGTGTTAAATCTCACATCGATCAAATGTCAATAGAGGACAACACCAACATGTGTATGTAGAAAGTGCGTTGTGGTGATGTTGAAAAGTATCCACCTGACACTTTATGGTGTTAATTTGACAATTTAGCTGGTTATATTTTTGACACTGCGCTGGTGTCAATTCAACAGTGACACCGCATCGTGTTGATTTAGTATTGCTGGCGTTAATGTCACCGGTATAACCACCCGTCCAGTGCCAACAGAATACCACGCTAACTTTTGTTATTGTGGAGTAAATGTGCTCGTACCTTTTCCCCAAAAAATTAAGTTCTTTATCGGAATGACCTAGATCGTCTTGTTTAAAATTAAAAATCAAAAAGAATGTTTAAGTGACACAAGGAGGTATAAATCTAACACCAATAATCAGCACCGGGAATTCAACATCAGCTCTGTGTTTCATATGTAATATATGGCTTTTTTCAGTGCACCTAGCTATTAGGTATGCGATTTAAAATTCTTTTTTACTTAATATATCTTTATCAGCATATGGATATGGTAAATATATCTACGTCATCGACTCTGGTATCAACCCATACCACGATGACTTTGATGGACGTGCATGGGCCTCAGCTGATATGATCGGTGGAAATGTAAGACAATTTTGAAAATGCTTCCATTTTGATAAAGAATCTGTGTCGAATAATGGCCGGTTTATGTCAGAAGTAGCAGTGAAATCTACTGATCGACTTGTTTTGAATGATGGTTAAGGATCATATTAGATGTGACTAAGGGAGGTTTGCCAGACACAGTTATATGTTAACAAAAACAAACAAAGAAACAAACAATAATCGACACTCAGAACGGATTATAGTTAAACCTGCATCTTCTTTGCACTACCAAGGAAAGCAATAACTTACAACCAAAATAGATGTCACTCCTTTGTTCTTGGGCGTGGATTGCAATGTTTGACTTCTGATATGCTTCTCTCTTTAAAAAAAAAAGTGAATATCTTCACTCTTGAAAGAGTGAAGGACATTTAATCTCGATTTAATTAAGTGAATATCTTCACTCTTGAAGGAGTGAAGGGCATTTTCTCTCGATTTTCAGAGAGTATTATAAGATGCAGTATGTATAGCGCCTGACGTAAAGGTTTTGTATTTGAATTAATTTGATACCCCAAAATCATTTATTGTTGTCTTCCTGAACCACTTTATGTAGGGAATCGACTGTGACGGTCACGGGACTCACTGTGCTGGCACTGCTGCCAGTACCACCTACGGAGTCGCTAACGAGGCACAAGTTCGTGGGATAAGGACCCTGGATTGCAATGGATCGGGCTACAAGAGCGACTCCATTGCCGGTAAGAATGAAAAATGTTCTCCTGGATTAGAGAGCAGACAAAAATTCGCCAGATTTTCAGTTACGGACAGATCCTGAAAGAGCAGAATTTAAGCGTTAAATTGATGTATAAGTCAATTCAAATGGACTCTCCTATCCTACCTAAATATTTGAAAGGAAAAAAAATTAAGAGTTTTTTTTTTTCAAAAGTATAGGGTCTATACCTCACTAAGGATTGCTTTAGCTTTGCAATGGTTGAGACAAAAAAAAAATAGAATGTAGAATGGTGTAGAAACAAAAAAAAGGAATGATTATAAGATTGAGATGACGTTCAACATGCTCTGATAGGACGGTAAATAATGTATTGTTGAAAAAATAAAATAAATTTTGAAACTCACCATGAATCTGTGATTAATCCCAACTTTTATGGTATTTGCATTATTCTCTCAAAAATAAAGAGATTTGAAGGTGAAGAGTGTGTAAAGATTTTTAAAAAATGAAAAGGGACCTCGAAGACAAAAATTCTAAAACAATGTGATCTTAAAACACCACTTAAAACACTTTTTTTCATTCGTTTTATGATCGTAAACTTTAGAATGATGTAGAATAACTGCTCATTTTAGGAAATACTAAAAAAAAACACAACAACTCAAGATTGACTAGTTTAACCAGTTGTTTATGATTATCTGCAATTCTCAAGTAAAATCAGACCGTGGGACATTTTGTTGTTTTGGTGATGCACGATATTAAATGATTGAATTAAAAAAGAATGAGAAGACTACAGAATTATTTTTAGCAGTGTGCTACACATTCATGAACTGTGTATTTTTTAGTGATTATAGCCATAATAGCTAACGCGCCTTACATAGTAAACGGCATGTAAATCACTACATATGTACTAATACATAAAGTACCTATGTTTATGGGAGGTTTTTCTTGAAACCTTCAAATCAAGCTGATGCAGGTCTGGCTATACTTGGGAGAGTCAATGAAGCTGCGTGAACTGATGTTAGTTGGTAAGACAATGAAAGGATTATGCAAAATACAAGGAAACATCAAACGCATGCAATTTTCGCGAATTCCGTAGGGACTCAAGGTTTTGCAAAGGAAAGCTCTTGTGTACTCTGTCAATTGAATGCCTATGGCAAATTCGCGAATATTTAATGTCGCGAAAAATGTTATCGGCTCCAATTTTCCCAAATTGTTTGCTTTAACAAAGTATGATTGTCTTTGACTTTTTGCTGTCACCAATCTACAAACATGATTTTATTTGATCTTTATATAGCAGTGCCCCTTGTGAGATTTTATGACTTTAATCGTTTTTCGTAATTGCGATCTGTTTTCTACCCGATTGAACAGCTTTGGAATGGATCATATGGTATGGTCACAAGCCGTGCGTAGCGTCCATGTCCCTCGGCGGAAGCTATTCAAATTCACAGAACGAAGCCGTGAAAAGTGCCAGGAAAGCTGAAATTGTGGTTGTGGTAGCTGCTGGGAACAGTGACGAGGATGCATGCGACACGTCACCGGCGTCTGCACCAGATGTATCAAAACTTTTTAGTCTCAAGAGTATTTTCTTTGCAAGAAAAATTATCAATACTTCGTATAGCTGAAAGGTTTACATTGTAATCAAACATTCAGTCTGTATATTTCTTCGTGATTTCCTCCAGAGAGACATTAATGATGAAACCTTAGTCACGGCAGAGCAATTATAAAAACTTATGCCTCCCGTATTTTTTTTTCACAAAAACAAAACAAAAAAGAAACTAAATGGCAAACACCTGCAAACCATCTTCCCTTTTCCAATCTTACTTCATGAATTTGCCATATCGCGATAACCACCCTTATCACTATTGCTATTTTATCAGGTAACACCAATGACTGTATAATATACAGGTGAAGAATTATAATGATTAAGTGTTTTCAAAACTTTACATGAAAACACATTGTAGTCTAATCTTACATATTCGAAACAATGAGATCAGGCCCCAACAAGACAATGGAAAGATGGTGCTATTATTATACCCAAGAAGTTTTGCGCTTAAGTTTACTACATCTTTTTGACAAAAAGTACATTCAATTTTTAATGTATAAGTACTGTAGTCTTCTAATATCACTTAAAAACGATGGCATTAATGAAAAAGTAAAGGTTATGGCTGTAGCAAAAACAAACCCTATTCCTGCAAGATGTCCTGTGTAAAGAGTAATGGAGAAGTTGTGTTGTAATGTCATCATCTCATCGTTCTTTTGTGAGGTTGAGGCTAATACCATTAGTTAGCTTGTTCGTTTGAATGTTTGTTTTATATATCTTTTTAACATGCATTAAAAATCTCGCATTCAAATGAGGCTCTTTTTTTTCATAAAGTCCGTGCATAAAAGCATGGACAGTAGAAACCCAGCAAACACATAACGTTTTCAGAAGGTTTCCCAAACTTTTTATTTTTTTATCTTTTTTTTAGGTACCGTACGTCTTCGGAAAGAATGGACGTTTTTGAAACGTACATACAACGTCAAAGTTGGGAATTAGCAATTACCGCAAAGCATGGGTTTTTGGAAAACGTTTTAAAAACGTCAATGGACGTTACAAAACGTTTTCGATATGTCTGCTACGTCGACTTCCTCTTTAATTAACATTAAAGAAACGTTTTTACTTGGTCACCTTACACGTGTTCGTCAATAATGTTTCTTCATCATGAATATTCATGCATGCTTATGAATATTCAATTGAGAAAATATAAGTTTTGAAAACTAGAGGATATAGGTGAAAGACATTGGAATCTAAAGGTGTATGCTGGGTTCAAACTTTCAGCGTTAAAAATTGTATCCTATACGTTATTGTTCAGTTATTCACAATATCAAATTGTGTTATGAAGACGTATCTTAATAATGTTAAAAGGCCTAATTAAGGTGTATTTGACTTAATCTTAGTAATATCTTCATGCATTACAACATTTTGCTGGTAAAGAAAAGAATGTGATATAGATTCAGCAATTGGGAATAGTATGTAGTATAGGTATAGGTGGTAGGAAATTAGGTACAGGTAAGGATAGGATTAAGATTAGGGTACATTAATCCCAGATTGTGTGTGTATTATCTCACAACTATACCTTTTTTTAATACCTAATAAAAAATAAACATTTGACGTTCTTCAAAGGTTTTCTGGGCGTTGTAGACGGATATGGAAGGTTATCTGAACGTTGTGGAACGGGTAATGAGACTTTTTAGACGCTTAAAACTTTTTTTAACGTTCTACTGTTGTTCTAGACGTTTTCAAAAGTTTTCTGGTCGTCTGCAGAACGTCCACCAAACGTTTTCTATATTCTTAAAAGGTTTTACTGACGTTTATAACGTCCAAAAGGTTTTCTGCAATTCTTTAAAAATCCGAAAGGTTTTATAATTAGTTTAACGTACATTTGAAACGTTTTATATACCTAGAAAATCTTCCACATAAAGACGTTCAGAAAACTTCCAAATGTAAACTTTGAATAAACACGACGTTAATCAGCATTGACGATTCCAAAACAAAATGGTTTAACTATCATTACATAAGTATGGAATAGGAGTAACAATCAAGAACTTTGCAACATATTTCAATTGTTTTTCAACAATCTTATATGGAATTGCCACCATGATATTTATCTTCTCTTTTTACTCTTACCCGCACTTCAGCTTCCCCTCCCATCCTCCTAAATAAAACACACATTTTTTTATCATCGTTATCATTATTTTGTATTTATTTTAACGTATAAATAAGTCCCTCAGAATCCATGATAAGGCTGCTGAACCTCACCTGAAGCTGTCATTTTTGGTCAGCCAGGCATATAACTACACCAGTAATATCAACAATACAAAATTATTTATCAATACAGGAAATAAAGGAAAATGATTATTACAAAAAGGAAATGAAGAAATGCAAGCTATAATCCACGATAAACGCACTGAATATTGAACACACACACACACACACACAAACAAACACACCCATACACATACGAAGGTTACCATTTAACCAATGTCGAAATGTAATGCAATGGCATAATATTATGCGTAATAATGGTATGATAGATAGGATATATATACTATAGTATAATGTAGATGGCATTATTGTATTGAAGCTCAATCCTATGTCAACAATAAATCATAACTGAAGATCATAGGAGATTGAAAAATCGTGCAATGTGTTAAAAAATATTGATCAAATGAGAAGTTGGAGGCATTATAGTTAAGTGCATGAGTGCTGCAGTGAAATTACTGTTTTGCTTTATTTTTCGGATAATGCAGATTTATAAGCAACGTCGACGTTTTTCCTTTACTTGTTTCAACTATCTATCTGTAAAATGAACATTTTTCCGAGTTTCTAAAGGGCAGTGGTTTGTTTCCGTTCTTTACAGGCCATCACAGTTGGATCCACTGATTATACTGACACTCGCTCGTATTTCTCCAACTACGGTAGCTGCGTCGATTTATTCGCTCCCGGCTCTAACATTTGGAGCCTTTCATACAGTAGCACTAACGGTGTCACTGAGAAAAGCGGAACGAGCATGGCCTGTCCACATGTCTCCGGTATGTGACTGCTTCTGACAATAGTCCTTACCATTATATTGAAGAAACAAAAACGCAAATAACGCTTCTTCCATTTATACTTGTTTACTGAATTTCAAATGAGAGTAACACGTTCATTAAGAAATTTCTCAATTTATTTCATGACATGGTATGCAGTATAATCTATCTTTTGCGTGGCCGTCCTATTGTCACTTTTTGATATCAATCATTGATTTAGATTTGTAAAGCCTTGACCTGTTTCTGTTTTTTTTATACTTATATTAATGAATTGAAGACTATGTTATTCCTCTCATTGATTTGATCGTGCTCATGTAATACCGACTGACTTGCTGTGTTGGATGACCTTTTAAAGATGATTGTCTTTCTGTTTTCTCGTAGGTATTGCTGCTGCTTTGCTGTCAATGGGCTACAGCTCTGAGGATGTGTACTACTTGGTTGTTGAGATGGCCACTGAAGGAGTTGTCGATGATTGCAAGCTCCGAAGCCCAAACAAGCTGGCCTATTGTACTTGAACGTATACTGTGGGGTCTAGGGTATTTACCCCCTGGGCAATTACCGCAGACCCTTCCCTGACTCTAACCCTTCTCATAAATCCTGAACTTAAACTTAAGTCCAACCCTAATCTTTACTCTAATCTTTTAGCAGGAAAGGGGGTGGGGGTAATTACCCTCGGAGGGTAATTGCCTTGATACAAACGTGTCAAGATGGATAGACCTACCACATGTATCCCCAATGATTTTCATCCCGACAATAGAAATTTAAATCAAATTTCTTACTGATCTGAAATAACTGCACATCATGTTGATGACTCGGGTAATACGATTCGTCGGGTAGTTACCACACTGCATTTCGCATATCAAGACGTCATAAAAGAAAATCAATTAAAGATAAACATGTATAGTCAACAGTAGTAGAAAGCGCAGTTTCATCTAAAGGGTAAAACTAACGAGGATATCACGTTAAGAATTTCCACCAATTAAAGTTATAATAACGCAAATATCCTTTCAACATTTAATATAAGTGCAGTAAATGTAAGTTAAAACTAATTTCACGTCACACTCGCCTTGTGTTTGTTGATGAACATGCTACCTACGTCTTAGCATTGTTAATACGATTGTTTAAAATATACCCAGGACTACGAATAAAATGTATTCAATATGTTATTTGACCGCCACTGAAGGAAATTTGTTTTTATGGTACATGTACTCACATACCCATCGTTTTAAAGGATTTGATTTGAGCTCTTCTCTTTAGAAATAAGTTGGTTTTATATGCAGTTCATAGGTAACTCAAGAATAGTCTCAACAATAAAGCAATGAGACATACACACACACACACACACACACTCATATATATATATATATATATATATATATATATATATATATGTGTGTGTGTGTGTATGTATATAATTCATATATACCTATATGTATGTACGCATGGTGAGATATGAGAAAGGAAGGAGAAATCGGTGCGTAGCTTTGACATCATAATAAAGGTATACATATAGTTTTCATCATTAATCAATCAAGTTGCTGCCATGTTATCTATATCCTTCTGTAACAAATTCTCATTACCGGCTTGAGATTTTATTTGTTATATAAAACTATTTTATACGCATATAATCATATACATATGTATATATATATATATATATATATATATATATATACATATACATATATATATATATATATACACTCAGCAAAAAAAGTAAGTTCCCCCCTAGCATTTGTGGATATATCTCAAAAAGTATTCAACCGAATTTCATAATTCAAACGGAAATGGATAAAGAATCTTATTACTCATAACATAGGTGGCAAATCATTGCCACCAGATATCATTATTGGTGTGAAAAAATGCATTTTATGTCAAAATGCATGGAAACAAAAGTTGCACTTTAGTGATTTGCAATGACTTTTACACAAATAATCACTCATGATTCTGAACATTTAAGCATGGGTTATTGCATATTTCTCTATCTCATTCTTTTCATGAGCATATAGTGAAGTATTTGATATTTGATATGTCCACAACCCGCAATGACCAGCCGCCATCTCCTCCTCATACTGTTAACTAAAGTTTGTACTTGGCGCTGCTCAATGTTGGCCCATGCTCTCTGCAAATTCTTGGAGTGAAGTGTCATCTTTCAACTTCTTGCTCGCTTTCCACTTAATGATATCCCAAAGATTCTCTACTGGATTACAGTCAGTTCGATGCCATTTCCCATAGCAAACTGATCTACAACTTGAGGGCATGATGCATAATGGCCATAGGCACATTAATGTGATCAACCTAAATTGGAATTACAAATCACATGGCTTCTACCAATATTTTCATATAGAGAAGGCCTATTGTTCAAAAAGTATGCATAGCATCTGTTTAATAGGGAAGCACATTGTACCTGAAGAAATTCCTGAGAATTACACAATTTAAAAAGATCATTTGATAACTTACATAGGAAATGTATACACTATACTTCCTATGGCCTTAAGTGCAACTTTTTTCCCATGCATTTTGACATAAAATGCGATTTTTTTTACACCAATAATGATATCTAGTGGCAATGATATGCCATTCATTTTATGAGTAATGAAATGCCCTATCCATTCCCGTTCGAATTATGAACATCCGTAAAATACTTTTTGAGATATATCCAAAAATGTTAGGGGGGAACTTACTTTTTTTGCTGAGTGTGTATATATATACACATATATATATACATATATATATATATATATATACATACATACATATATGTATGTATACATATATAACAAGTGTGACGGAGGAATGACTGTTAGATATGTATACATTTATGTATACATATATGTATGTATATATATATATATAATATATATATATATATATATATATATATATACATATATATATGTATATATATATATATATATAGTGCGAGAGATAATTCCCTGGGTCCAAAACGTGCGCGGTGCCTCATTGTTGGTTGCATATTATAGTGAGAGAAATTAGTCTGAGGCGGACGTTGCTCTCGAATTACGATCGATCTTGAGTCTCCCTTTTATTTGTCAAGCTTTCGGCCAGTCATCAGGCCTTCCTCAGGATCTACCAACAGAATAGTTATTATATGAATAACCTGATTATAATATGACACATCAGGTTATTCATATCACATTAACTATTCTGTTGGTAGATCCTGAGGAAGGCCTGATGACTGGCCGAAAGCTTGACAAATAAAAGGGAGACTCAAGATCGAGAGCAACGTCCGCCTCAGACTAATTTATTTTACTGTATATATACATATATATACACTCTAAAAAATACCTAGTCAGATATGACTAGAATCTCGTCATATTTGACTAGATTATAGGATCCCAGGGGCACTTACTCTGTTCTAGTCATTTTTACTAGAAAAAACTAGTCACAGATTTTGAGTAGAAATCTAGTCAATGTTTATGACTAGAAAATCTAGTTGGTTTGACCGGTTTCTAGTAAAAGATGACTAGAATATACTGATCAGTTATTTGACTAGATATGTAGTCAGTGTTGTGATTCATGAATCTAGTCAAATTCAACTAGTTTCTATTCAAAATGAGCAGAACATCTTTTCAATCTCACCAATCACACATCAGTCACAAATCAACTATGAATGCTATGACAAATTGTGTAACATTTAACTGACACAAATGCATATTTTATTCTGAACCAATAATCATCGGAACATGCTACTCGTAACACTGAGTATAAAGATTGCAATGAATATTTTTCATTCATTTTCTTTCATAACTCTCTCTTTGCAAATTGAAAATTCAGCATTATCAACAATGTGTGTAGAATACAAGGCATGTACACGAACGGTTTTTTTTTTCTTCTCAAAATTAACATTCATTTTCACTCGGTCTTCCATGACATTCTACCTTGTCAGATATCTCAAGTTTCCTAGATCATAACAAACGAGGCATCATGTAAAGTACAATAATCAGGCTTTCAGTTGATAGCACATTTAACAATGGCAAGTTAATGATGATAGAGATCTAATTGATCGAACATGGGCTTACAAAAAAAAAATGTTTCGGATAAAAAGTTCACATAGACAATTTGATAATTGATATTTGATGATATTGAGTGATTGATTTGATCAGGGAGCCCCACATATACACAGCTCTCCTGCATTGCGTTCGCACGCCCAGTCAATCGGCGAGTATATACATGTATAGATAACGGGGATCAAATATTTGAAAAGAGTCAAAAAGTATGATTGTTCTCATTGGGTACGCTCAAACCCGGCCATCTTTGATCTCATACACAATGCTGAATCATTGTGCAGACTTCCATTCGGTTTGTAGATTCTGAAGTTGAACAATAAAACAATGAAATATCTTTTTTTTTGGCTCATATCTCAAATTGCCAATGCTGATGAAGCCTTTTTTGATGAAGCATTTTTCTGAGGAAGATGACAGTTTTGAGATTCGAATTATGTTTAACTAAAAATGTCGCTATGGCGACTGGCATGCCTCCGCCATATCACATTATTCTCCATTAGGTGCAGGACATATTGCCAGTGTAAGACCGTATGTTACATGACTGGTACATAATAAATTTCTGGTGATTATACACAAAGTTCCATGACAGTACTTAAGAGCCACTTTCAATATATGGATGAGCAAAATTTTAGCATTTTCACTTGACCCAAAACTTTTCCTACACAATCATTGTGCATTAATTTATTTGTGTATATTCATGTATGAATATACATATTTCTCCGTATGAATATGGAGAAAGTAGTATAATTTCAGCATTCAATAATGCAATTTTAGCATTTTAAGGTGACCTTTGACCCTTGATCTTTGATTTCATGTCCCAAAACATCCACAGAGAAGCAATGTCAGGCAACACATGTACATCGTATATGCATTACGTTTCATGGAAGATACCCTGAACCATTTCAAAGATATGAAGAAAAATGTGAAATTTTAGCACTGTCACTCGACCTTTGACTTTTGACCTTTGAAATTACGTTGTTACTCCAACAAAGCATAGAATAAAAACGAATCAACCAAATATTATGATCTTGGTGTCATTTTCTTTTGCATCATATACACTATTTAATCTAGGCAACACAAAAAGGGCTTCTACAATAAGGCCACCAAAATCGACCATCCCTCCTTATTATGGCCAGCTCATATAAACCTGGACAATCCCAAAGAAAATTTCCACATGCCACAATCCACAAAATCAACTATATCTTCAGAAATAGATATGTGTTACAAAAACAGATCAATATACGATGTTACTGTTCAATGAACATTTCAATTCAGCGCCCTAGCTGGTGTACAGTGGAGCCCTTATTGCTTTACTCTTGCTCAACGAAGTTATTGAGCAATACAACAGAGGATGTTGGTGGACCATCACCCATTCCCAGCCCATACACATACTTTTGCAAATATGTATATGTATGACTGCACTGCCAGCAGTAGTTGATGTCCAACACATAAGTAAGTTTGAAACATACATCTACTGCTTTCAGCAGAGATGTGCAAGGGATCGCATCTCCTTCAACAGCCACGAATGCCTGCTCCGGATTCTTTCTCTCCCCGAAGACCAGGACATGAGGTTCTCGTTTCCCTTCCAAATACATAGGCAGGTTCGTCCCATCTATATGTAAAAAAGCAAATAAAGAAATTTCTCTAATAGCTTTAATAAGAGATTAACAGACAGATAAAAGACAAATATTCAAAATGTTGATCCACAACCAAGGCATAAAAGAGAAGTGCTTTTGAATAATCTAACCAATATAAAAACACAAACATCAATCAGTGTATCAAACATGAATTCTGTTGTTACCATCATAAACATTGGGAGATTCATTCATTTTCTGAATTTGGAAAAAAATATTGCCAATGGAAGCCCCCTTCATCTACATGATTTTGCCATGCCACTTTTATATCATTTTTTTTTTTTTTACATTTCCTTCTGCACACCTCTATCTTCAGCCCTTCACCAGTTTATGGTTTTAACTTACTTGATCTTGCCTTACAATATATCAAGCAGACAGTGAGATAATTCCAGCTGCAGTAAACTATGGACATACGAAGCACATTTTATTATGGTGACTGTTATTGTTATCATTATTATTAGTAGTAGCACTAGTGGTAATACTTTATTAGTATTCTTATCATTATCATTAATAGAAATTCCATCGATTACTTACTAAATGAACAGGTCAGCAAGCATTTTCAGAGCAATTTGACTATATGGTAAATTAAAGGATAACTAAATGTCAATTAAAGGATAAAAGGAATGTGTTCACTTGACTGAATATAGATCTCAAGTGACAAATATTTCATAGCATGTCAACTGACCCATTCACACAACACAGGGTATTGCACTATTTTCAGTGTTAGATCCCTATTTCTATCATCACCTTCTCGACATTGATGAATGCAGGCATGCTCTCTTCCATAGTTGCACGCTGTACACTTCTCTGCCCCTGTTTCTTCACCCCAGCTGGAAACAACAGAGGAAGAACCTGTAGAGCCAGGTTGCTCTTCTCATCATCTAAGGAGAACACAAACATTAGCAAACAAGTTCATGAAATTCAAATGACAAAGAAGATACACATTTCAATTCCAATCATCCCTTGTAAAGGTTGCATTCTCTAGAGGGTTGCATTTTTTCTCAATCTAATACCAAAATTAGTTTTATTTCATTTATTCATATCAGAGTTTTTAATTTTAAATCTTTATCAAGACTCAGGAAAAGATTCATATTTTTCAAGGATTTCAAAAGATCAATAGATTATGTATCAAATTAAAGAACATTCAATGGTCTTTTAACCTGGTATTTGAAACAAAGATAAACTTAATGCATGAGTGAACAAATTCATTTTTCTCTTCTAATGGATCCAACCCCCCCCCCCCCCCCCGTCAAAAAAAAAAAAAAAAAAAAAAAAAAAAAAAAATTACTACAGATGAATCCTCGACTGCACAGGGTCGAAATTTATGTCTCCCCCTTTGCCAGATCAGGAATATGACAGTGTCAATTTGAAATGTATACACAAAGTGGAAAATAAAATCTACTTAAATGACGTTGCGTCAGGCCCATTTCATATTGATCTAATGGTTCTCAACTCTTAACCTGATTAAGCCCGGACTATTTTGGCGGGGTAGCAGCTCGGGAAGGGTGTGATGTGAATAACAAGTGTGTTATGCAAATAGTGGCTGCCGGCCAGATCAAATAATGTCAACGGTGGGCGAGGTCGAAGGTCATTGACATTAGGTTTGCACGTAAACCATGCAGATTCCCCATCTATAGGCCAATGTTGTGATCCCAACTCTAATATTATGATCGTTGTCCCTCTCATATGCAAGTATGATTCATGTTTGATCCACCAAATAAATAGTTAGCACAAGAGTGTCCTTTTCACATATATAAACGCAATGACCTTGACCTTTAAAATTGTGACCCCAATATCTGCTTAGATCATTGTCCCTCCTATATAATGCATACACGAGTCAAATGGTATTTTCATGTAATGTGATACCTGAATGTGGATCTTCGACATTGAGAATCTTCTTCCACTGCACTTGTTTTTCTGCATATTCCAGAACTCTTGCTGACATTTTCGGCCATTTTTCGAAGAGGGCATCTGCAGAGTTCACTTTCGAAAAGTATCCGAAAGCCTTGATCAACCTGTGATATATAAAAGCAGAAGTTAACATGTAGGCACTTTCATTATAAAATTAACAAACCCCAATCATAACTTATGCATCATCAAAAATGGGATTTCATGATTAATTATTAAAAGATATTGAAAATTTCATGGTAAGAGCAAAGGGAAAACACATAGGATGTTCAAAATAAGACATTTTGGGATCAAAATTTATAAGATGTTACCACCTTATCCTACCTCATTCTCAATTACATTTTGGAAATCCTCTGGAAATTCATTTTTGAAAATGTATATCTTTAGGGATAGAATTGAAATATTTTAAGTTATGACCACTTTGATCCTGATAGGTGCACAATATTTAGGTGTCCTAAAGGATACTTTTTTGTTTAACTTAAAAATTAGAAATGTCGCTATGCCACTGGTATGCCTCCGCCATATCACATTATTCTCCTAATGGGTACAGTACATATTGCCAGTGTGAGACCATAATATAACATGACTGGCACACAATCATTTTCTGGGGATTATACACCCAGTTCCATGACAGTACTTAGAGCCACATCAGTTTGTCGAATTTCCCTTTAGATATGTCAGTGTCATTAGACTTTTAATTCTAGACTTAATTATAGTACATACACAGCCCTGTCGCTCAACCGGCTCCGCACGGCGTCTGGTCGGGCTATTCTAGACTAAGTCTAAAACTATTTTACACGCAAGTGCGCGCTTGCATAGTGAATGAGTGTGGACCTATATATTTCACGATAATGCCTCTAGAGCTTCTCACTATTTAGGGGTTCTACATGAAGGCTAGACCTTTTGTCTGGAACTGGTGGTAGTTTCTACAGTAGACCTATAGATCCGAGGTCTAGGCTACCATTGTACCAAGCGCAAGTGTCAGTTAGATCTAGACCAAATGAGAAGAGGACTGAAAGGGCTTAGACTAGCAAAAATGAATACGTTGTAGTTAGAACTCACTAGACTAGATGTTCAATTACCAAATATCTAGATCTATATTGTATTTGACTGTATTTCTAGCTTATCGTAACAGGAAAAGATCAAGCAACTAAGACTATAACTGCTAGATTCTAGTACGGTATTTTACACGCAAGTGCACGCGTGCGAAGAAGTGAATGAGGACCTATTTCACAATAATGCCACTAGACCTAGTACTTTACCTACATCCTTATACTATAGATCTACTAGAGTTCTTCTACATGAAGGCTAGACCTTTTGTCTGGTACTACTGGTACTGGTAGATAGGTCTACACTACACTACAGTACAGAGACTCGATAGATAGATCACCGGTCTATAGGCTACCATTGTACCAAGTGCAGTTAGAACTAGGTGCCAAATAGATCTTGGACCGAAGGAAAGAGGACGGGTGGGGACTGACAGGGTTGAGCCAAAATGAATTAAGCCCCCTAAAATGACGGAGATCGGCTCGTTCGCCTGTGACTTGCGAGTGCGCGGTTGTTTGTGAATTCATTCGAAAAGTTAACTGCGACCAGCCCCAACACGCAGTACACAGTGTGTAACTGTGTATACGGAGCGTCCCGGGGTTATCGAAAAGTGAACCTTCTGCTAATTGAAAGGTGGTGAAGTGCGGTAAATTTGATTACATCACCGTAATCGTCTCTTACCAAATTAGTAAAGACCTCCCAATAGTGTAGGGGAGAGCGGGGTGAGTTGGGACGCGGGTCAAGTGGGACACGTTCTCTGAATTAAAAACTATTCAACCAATCAGCGATTGGCTTATATCTACAATAAGCCCCCAACAACCATACATCACACTAAGAAAGCCATGCAGTTCGGCAAATTCTAAGTATGTATAAAATGCTATTGAAAATTTTCCCCAAAATATGATATTTTTTTGAAATCAGGTTAATTAACCTGTTGTCTTTGTATTCATGATTTCAAGGGCACAATTGAAGCTGGTGGTGAGCCTTATTGATATGCAACTAATATAACTTGTTTTTGACAAATGCCTGCATGGTTACTGAGCAGTCGTACATATTTATGTATATGCCACGTGAGGGACAATTGGGACAACGTGTCCCATTTGTCCCTCATAATAGCATTACATGTAAAAAAAAAGTTGAGATTTTCAAACATGTCGTTCAAACTTGTTTTGTTAAAACAGAGATAATTTGAAAGCATGTTTGACTGTTTTCATTACCAATGTTTCATTACGCCTTCCAACTTTGACATTTCCGACATTTCTATAGGATGTCACACTTTACCAACACCGTCCCATTTCTCCCTTGCCGTTGTCCCACTTTACCCACGGGTGGGTCAACTTCTCCCCCAAAATAAGGTTTTTTCTTTTCATTAACTGCAGAAAATTGAGAACAGTGCCACCCCCAGTTTATAGCTCTTTATGTAACCTACCATATGAACCTTCATGCAAGCCCAAAAGAAAATGTAATCATCTCTTCTATAAAAAGATATAAGAAGAAAATTGGCGAACTTGAAATAATGTCCCACTTCTCCCCGCTCTCCCCTAACAGCATATCTTACAATTGCTTGAAACCATATTTGTCACAAAGCCGATTTTGGGGGATTTTTTTTTTCAATGTTCACCGATGTTTACGCTGCTAATCATTGCCGCCCAACAACGCAACGGTTCATGCAGTACGTTTTACACATTTAGGCTAGGCGCGAACAATTTGAGGCAACTTGATAGGCCCAAGGCAGCAGCAGCTCTCCCCCGAGCTCGCCCAATTTTAGCGAATTATCTTTTTAGATAATACTGAATCAATACCTAATATGAAGCTCTACACTACAAGCTTCTAAACACGATTTAAAATATGCTACAAAATAAATACAGCACTTACCCTCAAAATTTTTGATAAATTTGTCGAGGCCCCACTCAGAAAGCTTGTCATCCACAAACTCCATTTTGATCAACGTATTTGTACGTACGTACGTGGCGCTAGCTTGCTAGGGTAGATGCGTTACATACTGTATAATACGCTCAGCATACACTCCTCACGGATCGTGTGATCGAGTACGCTTGAAATTGCTCTCTGCCTGCGCCGCCATCTAGCTCTTTGCGTGCAGCGCGCAGACAAGAGCCAATCACGTTTCAAAGAAGTGTTGACAAGATGGTTCTAGCTAAAGCGTAAAAACGATTGACTCGATTTTAGTCAAATTTACTTGAAAGTTGATAGAATTCTAGTCAAAATAACTAGAATTTAGTTGAAAAAATATGAACCAAAAATCTAGTCACAAAATGACTAGATATTTTTAAGAGTGTATATATATATATATATATATATATATATATGTAGGCGTACCTGTGTTTTGGTGCCTTGTCTGCTACAGGCGCTTTCACGCTGCCGCGATCTTCTGGCAGACTGACAAAGTGGTGTGTTTTTGTGCTCATATGGCGCAGTGGATCGGTTTGACGCATGGATGGTTTTTCTTTTCCGGTGTCTGCATTTGGATATAAGTTCGGACAAATTTATTGAGTGCATTTTTGTTTTGGATGATGATGGCCTTCTCATCGAGGTAGAGGTTGCACAGGCCACTCCTTCTTAGAGTTAAGTTTGACTTTTTTTGGATGTCCCATGTCAGTGTGAAGTTTGAGCGTTTGTCTTTCAGGCTCCAAATAGATTTTTGATGATATTTGCCCCTACATCATATGGGAAATTACACATTCAAGGGCTATTAAAGCTTCTCAAATGGACACTTTTGAAAATCATGCCCTTTGGAGTTTGAAAAAAAAAAAATCTTGCAGTGTTCATCAGTTCTTCATATTAACAGATGAATACATAGATGCAGGCAGTAATCCTTGATTATGGGGTGTCACCATCACCTAATTGCCTACAAAGTACTTTAAAAGACTTTGTTTTGTCAAACAGACTAAATTTATGAATTTTGACCTGTTTCAGAGGTAGCCAAAACAAAGAAATACATTAAAATAACACAGTCATTCAAAGTTGTGTGATACTGATGAGTGCTATCCATGTACAAAGATCTAATACAACAACAACATAATAAGAAAACAAATTGTAGCCAAGCAGAGTTGGGGGGGGGGGGGGGTAGAGGAGAGGGGTGGGGGGAGGAAGGAGAAGGGGGAGGGAGAAAGAGATCTGACACAATAGATCAACATAACCAGCAGAGCTTGTATGGGATGAATACTTCCCGTAGACTTGTGTGCATTGCATGCATCCTCTATAGGGCTCACACCCATAAATATTTCCCCGTAGGGATGTGTGTTAAAAATCAAATTTCAAAAAAATCTGTAAAATAGCTGGGAGAAATGAAGTGTTTCAGCTTCACTAACCTGGATAAATGAGATATACCCTTTCATCCATCAAATTTTCAGGGTGGATTCTTCATTCCAAATTCTGTCCAGGGGTCCGCAAAGCCAGACTACGAGTTCTTGTCACTAAAAAAACAATCACCTAGTTTCCGTACACGTACCCAATGAAATATAGTCCCCTCAAATTCAGGTACAGCTCCCTCTTTGTATTCCTTTAAACGGAAATTAAAAGCCTTTCTTTTGCAATTTTACAATAACATTTGTCATGAATCGGATTAGTTTTACACGTTATTCATTTTGATACCCCTTTTATAAAATCCGCATAGTTGTTGTACATTGTCGCTCGTACTGGCTGACCACCGCCAAGTTCGTGAATAAAGTTTTGGGTTAAGTTAGTCATGCAGTTGATGGGTTTTTCTTCGGGATCTGCAATCTATACGCTTATATAATGAGGGAGTTTTTTTCCGTCTGGTCTTGTCTCTGTCTTGTTTTTGTTTTCCATCGTCCAGCCCTCGTGTATCGTTATCTCCGTTGTGCTAGTCTTGCTTCCTGTCGTAGTCTGTCTTTTGCGTTTAACTATAGCCTCGTCGATGTCCCAGTGTCGTTTTATGTCCGTTTATATGTTAATGTTCTCATTTTGTGTTTTTTTTTCCTTTTCTGTCTGACTCTTTATGGGCTTCCATTTCTATTTCTATTTTGTCAATGTTTTTAAACATTTTTTCCTCTCTACTTTTTTCCTTTTCTGCTGTTACAACTATTTTCGCTGTTGTTGCTTCTGACATTTTCGTTGCTGTCCTGATGCCGATAATTGTTACCACTATTCTTACTGATTCTTTCTCTCCTGAGGGGCCCACACTCTACAAGCTTCGTCTTTTCAGTGGGTCCCTCCGTTTTTCGCCTTGTGTACGTTTATATTCCACTTTATTTCAATTTACTTCAGGCATCATAATGTATCTTTATTGCAAGTATACAAGTACTGTTTTACTCTGTTAAACTCACTTTGTTTGTTTGTTTTTTATACGATTCTTATCACTGAAGAAAGAGTGATGTATGTTATGTTTTGTTTTTTTTTTACTGTCGAGAAACGGAATAAATTTGAATTTGAATTTGAATTCCAACAGAAAAGCTTTCATCTTCCAACCAAAATGCAGTTTGTAGAGGAATTCATACTCAATATCTACAGATATTCATTTTTTTTTTTTTTTGCCGAACTACATCATTGATTTTTAATCAATTTTTTCCTTCATTTATTTTGGTATCTGTGATACGAATTTGTGAAGGGGTCTGGGACATTCCATTGTATTTACGGGTGTGAGCCCCATAATTCATACTTTTGCTGCCTGTCGGCAGATGGCGCCATTTTTATTGTCTGCAGCTAGCCGGCTGGATACATAAGTTAGAGATCTCTGTAAAAAGACGTGAATAGATGCTTACTTCTCAGCAAACTCAGCAGTTTCAATTTCAAATTTCAAAAACCAATGTAAGTTGAAACACATCGCCTAGCCCTCAATGCATTAATCTGTATCTATAATCACATCTTCTTTTAATGAGAACAGAATTTACACTTTCTGTTTCGCATTATCAAGGATTTTGTTTTGTTTTGTTTCGACGTAATATTTCAAGGTGTATATTATCTTAACTTACATCAAATTAAGATAGTTAGAATTATCGGAGGTGATTACAGATTCGATTTCACAACTTTTTCCAGATAAGCCGATAATGTACTCTGAAATAGTAACCGAATGCAAACCCTTCAGTTTACGTTTTAAAGAAGGTGTTTATCTTGATCACTGGTCCTAATCTCATCTTGTTGCCCTGTTAGCTGCCCACGTGAACAAACACAGCCACTTGTGAGAGTACCATTTTAATTTGAAAGTTTTCGTGCGTGTGTGTGTTTTAATTCTTTATCATTTCCTTGGGTAAAGAATGCTAGGAGCTATCTTCATTGAGATTACCGTTAGAAAAGTATTTCATGACACGAAAGACTTCTAGCATTAGATACTATAGGTTTTCCCGGCCAATTTCGCACTTTTGTCAGTCCATTTGATAAAAGGTTCATTCAATTTAGCGAAAATCCTCGTCACTGCACATTCTGTCATTCAAAATTGCAAGTTGGTCGTTCAATTTAGCATTTCGATCAATGAAATTTGCACATGTGCCATTCGAATTCGTAAAACGAGCATTCAAATTGGCACGTGCTCTTCAGTCATTCAAATTCGCCAACATTGGCCGAAAGGGGTAGTTCAGTCATTCAATTTCGCGTATGGGCAGTCAAATTCCTAACATGTTCATTCAAATTAACGTCATGTTATTTCTCTTTTGAAAAGGTGATAACATTTAAACGCGTATTTATATGTGACTTTTTGTTTCATCCACGCACTGTTAAGCAGTAAAAGTATCATATTTTTTTTACCATACATAACTCGGGTTTGTTGTTCTGTAACGCCCCTTTTCTTTCATACATGTCATTTTAGGCCTACATGTACCAATACTACAGATTCAGGGGCGTCACCAGGGGGGGTGCGCTGGGTGCGAACGCACCCCCCTTCAGAACCTCAAAAAAAAAAAAAACAACAACAAAACAAAACAAGCGACCTCAACGCCGGACGCTAAATAATTGTTCTTTTTTTTTCATTTTTCTTCTTATCTTTTTTTATTTTGCACCAGGAGGAAAAAAAAAAACAAAAACAAAACAAAACAAAGACAAATACAAAAAACAAAACAATCGCACCCCGGCTCTGGCAGCACGGATGCTATACATACATCACGTGTTTACTATCTTTCGCCCGTACTGTATACGTAAGGTATATTTCATTCATTGTGCAACGATTATCAGTTCAGAATATACACAAGCTCCGTCGCATGGGAGGGAGATAACCCGCCTACACCCTCCCCCGCTATAGGTCTCCAATCAGTGGCGTAACTGGGGGGGGGGGGGGGGGGGGGGGGGGGGGGGCACGTACCCCCCCCCCCCCCCCCCCCACCCGCCCCCATCCGCTGGTTTAAAAAAAAAATCAAAATGGTAATTCAAGGGTTGGTAAACTGCTTTTGAAATTGACATAAAAGGGTGAGCAAGAAATTCATTTTTTTTTTCCTCTAAGATTTCTTTTAACCATAATTAAAGAGGCATCAATAGCGTGAAAGAATGTTCAAAAAGCTCGGAGCCGAAAAAAGATTGTGATTCAGCGTGATTCCTGGTTGTCATTCTGAATGATAAGCAGGATGGAGCAGTGTACTCAGAACATCCGAACGGCAAAGAGTCGCTGCAATGTTGCGCAATGTGATGTAGAATGTACACCTCTGTACCTCACGCTTTGTTATATCAAAGCTAGATCAGTCACTGAGTGTTGCTTTACATACTATAGTCTATATAAAAATGCCTTGCATTGCCAATAATAAGACTTGACCTGGGCTATTTCCCAACTTTTCCATGTATAAAACACACACACACACAAACACAAACAATTAGGGGATGCTCTAAAGTGCAGATTTTGGACATCCTTCCCCGCTTGGTCACTTCGACGCCCCCTCGCTGGTCATACCTCCCCCAATCATGAACATAAACCGACATCCTTGACTACCAGTGGCGCACCCCCCCCCCCTTAATTTCCAAAGCGAAAAAAACATAGCTACAAACGGCAGTTTTTGGACTGTAAAATGTCAAAATTTTCACGCTCGCTCGCTCCGCTCGCTCGTATTTTAACGCTATGCCATTCTCCTGATGTTGCTGCCAGTATTCAATCAATTGCCAGCAGTTGCGCCCGGTGCGCCACCCCTCCTTAATGATTTCCAAAGCGAAAAGGAACAGCTACAAACGGCAGTTTTTAGACTGTAAGATGTCAAAATTTTCAAGCTCGCTCGCTCCGCTCGCTCGCATTTTAATCAATTCAATTCAATTCAAACTTTATTTCATTTTTCGAAAAGAACATAAACATTTCACTTTCTTTGGTAACATATAGAATAAGGTTGCATAATCAAAACAAAGTAAATTGAAAAAAAAAACCAACATAATTGCGGAAATTTGGGGTAACAAAAACGTTGTAAGGAAAATTGATTGACTGAAGTGATACAGACGATATAATTGTTATGCCATTCTCCGGATGTTGCTGCCAGTAATTGCCAGCAGTTGTGCCCGGTGCGCCACCCCCATTAATTTCGAAAGCGAAAAGGAATAGCTACAAACGGCAGTTTTTAGACTGTAAGATGTCAAAATTTTCAAGCTCGCTCGCTCCGCTCGCTCGCATTTTAATCAATTCAATTCAATTCAAACTTTATTTCATTTTTCGAAAAGAACATAAACATTTCACTTTCTTTGGTAACATAGAATAAGGTTGCATAAGCAAAACAAAGTAAATTGAAAAAAAAAACCAACATAATTGCGGAAATTTGGGGTAACAAAAACGTTGTAAGGAAAATTGATTGACTGAAGTGATACAGACGATATAATTGTTATGCCATTCTCCGGATGTTGCTGCCAGTAATTGCCAGCAGTTGTGCCCGGTGCGCCACCCCCATTAATTTCGAAAGCGAAAAGGAATAGCTACAAACGGCAGTTTTTAGACTGTAAGATGTCAAAATTTTCAAGCTCGCTCGCTCCGCTCGCTCGCATTTTAATCAATTCAATTCAATTCAAACTTTATTTCATTTTTCGAAAAGAACATAAACATTTCACTTTCTTTGGTAACATAGAATAAGGTTGCATAATCAAAACAAAGTAAATTGAAAAAACCAACATAATTGCGGAACTTTGGGGTAACAAAAACGTTGCAATGAAAATTGATTGACTGAAGTGATACAGACGATATAATCGTTATGCCATTCTCCTGATGTTGCTGCCAGTAATTGCCAGCAGTTGTGCCCGGTGCGCCACCCCCTTTAATTTCGAAAACGAAAAAAATATAGCTATAAACGGCAGTTTTTTGACTGTGTCAAAATTTTCAAGCTCACTCGTTCTGCTCGCTCGCATTTGAATCGTTATCCCATTCTCCTGATGTTGTTGCCAGTAATTGCCAGCAGTTGCGTCCGATGCGCCCTGCTTAATTTCCAAAGCGAAAAAATTATAGCTACAGACGGTAATTAATTTTTTTTTTTCATGTAAAATGTCAACATTTTCAAGCTCGCTCGCATTTAATCGCTTTGCCATTCTCCTGATGTTACTGCCAGTAATTGCCAACAGTTGCGCCCGGTGCACCCCCCCCCCCCCCACTTAAATTTTCAAAGCGAAAAAATGTAGCTAAAAACTGCATTTTTAAAACTGTGAAATGCCAAAATTTTCGAGCTCGCTCGCTTCGCTCGCTCGCATTTAATCGTTGTGCCATGCTCCTGATGTTGCTGCCAGTAATTTCCAGCAGTTGCGCCCGGTGCGCCCCCTTCATTTCCGAAGCGAAAAATATAGCTACAAACCGCAGTTTGGGATTGTAAAATACATTGTATCACAATTTTCAAGCTCGCTCGCTCCGCTCGCTCGCATTTAATTGCTATGCAATTCTCCTTTTTTTTTTCTTTTTACAAAAAGTCCCTCCGTGGGAGGGGTATCCCCCTCCTACACCCTCTCCCGCTCGGTTGCTTCGCTCCCTCGCCGAGGATCTCACACCGTCACATATACCTCCGTAATAGTCCTTCATAGTATTTTTATTTTCACTATGCTCTGTAAACGCGACTTTCACACTCTTGTTTTTACAAAAAGTTCCTATCGTGGGAGGGGGTATCCCCCTCCCACACCCTCCGCACTGAAGGAGCGGAATGGATCATCGCCGAGGATCTCACCCCGTCACATAATGTACCCCCGTATAGTCCTTCATATAGCGAAAGATTCGTGTATGTACATACAATCACATGTATAATATCGTCGGCGTTTTCACGAACCGACGCTATTTCGTTTTTGAGCGCAAATGCAATCCTGAGAAAATCGCGTTTAAATATCTCACAAGTTTTAGACAACGTTTTCAATGACTTTTCCTGTCTTGTGTGTGAAAATTTTGACAGGGTGATGAGAGTGGAAGTTCAAAAAATTTACGATATTTCTGTCTTCAAACTCACTGCGTCGGTTCGTAAATCCATCGTTTCTTGCGCGCACCATAGGTTATGTACTTAAGCGCGGGTCTCACGAACCGACGTAAGTTGTATTACGCCGGTTCGTGAGACCCGCGCTATAGGGCCTGTACAATAGGGAACGTGCAATACGCGTGTATTTACGAACCGTCGCTATTTCATTTTCGTATGTGTTTACACACAAATACTATTAGGGCTATACCTGCTTATCAACAATAACCTTATTAATTGAAATTAATTTTCATGTAATGATTGTTGTGATGATTACAATACATTTAGTGATAATTAAGATGATAATACAAGCCAGTTTCTCTTAATTGTTCTGAAAAGAGTGTTGTCATTGTTTTCATCTTCATTAGTACACGCATATATTGTTATTATAGCTGTGGTTGATCGTTCCAAAGATTTCTTTGCCCCCCCCCCCTTTTTTGTGGATATATTATTATCTAACACTTTTGCATTTGGACATCTATCATTTGTGTTTCATATTTTTTACTTTTTACTGTTTTTTTTTACTTAATTAACTTACTTTTTCATTTTTTCACATTATTTCTAATTCAAATTCAGTTCACTTCTTTCATAATAATTATGAATGTTTGTTCTAAGATGAAGGATACCGCTAAATCTTGAGAAAAAGACGTGCCAGTCAGTAATAATTACTTGTATTTACTCATCTTTCATACTCATGCATGCACTCTGTTATTTCTTTCTCTGAAATAATATATTAACTTCTTTATTTCTTATTATTCCACATATTTGTGACATTTACTTTGTCACAATTTTTATCAATGTCATTATTGTCATTTGGCTCGCATGCGAATTCACTCATAATTCCTCATTTTCCATCTTTCTCTTTCCTGCTCAACAGATTCTATGATAGCTGCACCTGATCATATAAAAACATAAAACTCATCCTGCATGCACTCTTCGAAACTGATAAACTCCTAAAAATACATAAATATCAACACTATCAGAATTTCAAGCTTCATTTTAAATATATAATGGTTATGTTTTATTATGCCTTTTGCAGCAATATATTGAAGAGGTACATTATGTAATCGAAGAAACATAGGTCCTCAATAAAATATCAAATTTGAATTATTCAGAGATGAGTAATGACAATGGGAAGGATAACAATTGTGGAAGAGCTCCATAAATCAATACATATCTAATGGCAAATGGAGATGGAATCAAGATTCAAGAATATGTGTAATTCAAGTTCATTATTATATCAGTTCTTGTGTGTTCACAAAAAGAGGAACACAGTTCGAACATGCACACCAAATCTTACATCGTACATTTACATCTATAGAGTGCGGACGGAACATATACAAGAGAAAGAATAACATTCTCAAATTAATATATCAAGCATAACTATGTATATGACCACACAAAGATGTTGCTGCATATGCATGAAGCTTGAGAATGCTGCAACACCCATATGCTCAGATAAAAACTTGATGTATATCATACAAAAGAGAAGAGGTACTGCATGTACATGTAGTTACACTATTCACAGGACAGTAGAGAAAAAGCACGAGAGAGAGAGGGAAATGGGTGTCTAAAATAGGTCGATGTAAGGAGTGCCAAGCCAATTAAGTCTCTAATAGAAGTCATACATATATAAGGAAACAAATTAATCACAACATAAATGATCATGCTCATGTTAACCAATAATTAGCATCTAAAAATGTGTGTAGAAAGCCCATATCAGCCTTTCGCCCCGAAGGCTTGTTACATATGAGAAAAGAGAAATTTTGGCCGACCCCCCCCCCCCTCCCTGTGAATCCTTAATCCACCAGTACTATAAACACATTCTGAGAATGTGTTTTAGTACATGTACTAGCAAATTCACAAGAGGGGTGGGGAAATTCAGCCAAAATTGTGTGTGGCGAAAATAATTAAAAAGAAAGGTCATCAGCAAAACTACAGGGTAGGATGCAGACGAATGTTCATGTGATGACTAAAAAAACAATGCAGCTAAAGGAAAAAAAAAACGGCGGAGAGGGGCCAAGGCTAATTTGACTCCCCTCCCCCATCAAAAAACAAACAAACAAACACCACTGTTTTACAGCACCTTTAAAGGACTCTTAATTTTTTGTTTGTTAAAAACAAACGTCTCGAAGTAAAGAATTCCATATTGTAGGCGAAATGTAGACCGATACAGTGTATAAAGTGTACATCCCAAGCTATTAAAGAAAAAAAAAACAGATTATGAATATCATTTAAAGTAAGAATTTCAGTGTGTTTAATCATCTTTAGTTGAGTTGCAAATGACATGTACATATTTAATAAGAGCAGTAAACTTCGAAGCGCCCCTAAGCCCTTCTATACTTAATTATTCATGTGTAAAGGTAGCGCCAGGGCACTCCGGTGGTCTAGTGGTTATGACGCTGGTCTAGTAATCCAGAGGTCGTGGGTTCGAATCCTGCTTGGGCTGCCTGTGATTTTTTATTTTTTTTTCACAGCAGCCTACAAACTGCACACTGCAGTTGCGTGCGTTACTACGGATGGAGACAAATGAATAATCTATTATTCTAATATACAATGTTTGACATCCTTATTGCAATCACTTTCTTTAATTGTAAATTTAGAGACATAATGAATTATTATTAAAAGAAATCAAATTTCTGTATTTTGTTGTGAGTTTGCATGGGAACATACACGTATCATAATTTACAATTTTAGTTAGATAAAGAACATCTTATAACAGAACTGTCTAGTGATGGTTGAATAATTATGTCAATTTGTTATAAGTCCTATCAGTTACATGGAGTGCATGTTCCCATGTTTATAAGAATCATACGTGACACATTCAAAGTGGGTTGAAGACAACAAAATAATAAATAAAAGAATAAAGGAGAATAGAACTTAATCTGATTACAGCATCATCTAAATATTGCCAATGTGCACTTAGAAATCTATCAAGATTTATCACAAGGTTATGATTACCACACAAAACCTTCAAGATTTATTATCATGAAATACATACCAATGAACACTTTAAAAAATCTAACATTCCATATCCACATGAAGCTTTCCTTGATATAAATGTCTCTCTGTAGTGTTATTAAAGTGTAGCAAAATTGTAATTACGACATCACAGAATGGAATGCATTGTTTTCACCTTCAATCTTAGGATCTCCTTTCATGTTTCCACTTTACAATCACATTTCACTGTAGATATACCATCCTTATGTTGTCGCCCTTCATCCCAATTTCTCCCTTCTATCCTATCTGTAGATTTTCTTCTTTCCTAAGCCATTGTATTCACATTCCTTGATGATCAGCACGATGCTGTACTTTTTTCTTCTTCTCTGAAACAGTCCAGCTCTTCGCTACTGCATGGCATCAGTCATCTGAAAGAAAAGACAGAAATTAAGAACTTTCGATTAAAATCAAACATCATGATACAAGATACAACTTTCATTTTGAGAAAAAGAAATCAGCCAACTAAACTGTAGTTGAAATTATTTTGCTCTATTTATACTAAACATAAAACAAAACGGTATACAGGATCAAAGAATGTCAAAAAAATACTGCTGTTTTTTATGCATATTCAAATTGTCTCGCCTTTTACATACTTTAATGATGCAAGATCTTATGTCTAGCACTTAGTAAGTCTCATGTAGAATTTAAATCATTATTCGCATGAATAAATCTGCATGTCCTTGTAAACAAGGCATTGCTTTGAAAAAGCTGAATATAACTAATTGCATTTGGGAAAGAGTGTACGACAATCAAACTTGTTTATCATCAGAGACTTTAACATCTTAATTAGACCTAGACTCTACATTACCATTGTATTCACAATCGTTGGTGATGTACACGACCCTGTACTTTTCCTTTTCTTTTCTGAGACAGTCCAGTTCTTCGCTACTACATGGCACCAGTCATCTGAAAGAAAAGAAAGAAATTAAGAACTTTTGATTAAAATCAAACATCATGGCACAAGATACAACTTTAATTTTGAGAAGAAAAAAAAATCAGCCAACAAAACTGAAGTTGAAATTATTTTGCTCTATTTATATCAAACATAAAACAAAATGGTAGGCCTATGCACGATCAAAGAATGTCAAAAAATGCTGCTGTTCGTATTTGATGCATATTCAAATTGTCTCTTCATTTACACATTTTACTGATGCAAGATATTATGTTTAGCACTTAGTATGTCTCATGTAGAAATTGAATTATCATTCACATGAATATAAATCTACATGTATTTGTAAACAAGGCATTGCATTGAAATAGCTGAATATTACAACATGTACCTGCATTTGGGAAACAGTCTATGACAATCAAACCTGTTTCTTATCAGAGACTGTAACATCTTAATTAGACCTAGACTCTACATAATATCATTCAGCTTTTAAAGGTATTAACCATTCACCTATAAAAACACTGGCATTGTCATGTGCATCATATTTCTTTGATACTGCACATATTTTCATGAAGTCTGCACAAGAATGCAAATGAAACACGTCTGCTGTTTGGTATTTATGAAAAAAAAAATCACTAATCCGGAAGTCCTTGGCCATCGGAATAACACGTGGCGAGTTAGTAGGAATTGACGTTAACCCGTTCAATACTGAATTTTGAAATTCCCATAGACTTAGTACACAGGCAACCAGGTTCCCGTATGGAACGGGTTAAAATAGAACAAGAATAGATCTACTAAATAGGCCTTTGCCTCATGAATGTCTGGTCTAATTATAGACTAAGTGAAGTCTAGACCTTTCACTTTTAAGTTACCGGTACCAGTGGTTCACAAAACTTATATTATAGATCTAGACTACATCTAGATCTAGACATCTAATACTATTAGATCTTGGCAACTTTTGTCTTTGTGACACGAAATTAACACGTCACGGATGATATTGCGGCGATATCCAACAGGATGACAGTACCACTATTACTGAATCAGTAAGTTGACATAGATAACTAACATCAACTTGTTAACGTACGTTAGGGATGGCACCATATACAATAACCGGTGACACTGACACTGACAGATCTAACGACTACGTTTAGACTAACGTTAAAGAGTTAGACTCGCCATCTCAGTAAGTCGGCCAAAGACAAAGTCAATACAGGGCTAAGTCAGTGTTACTGTTATGTTAGGCCTAACAAATGTTAACGGTTACTCGGTTAGGTTAGGTTTACCAGGACTCAAGAGTCCTGGTTAAATCAGTCGAGGGACATTTCTTAGAAGTCTTTCGATTCCAAGAATAAAAAGGGTGAAAGAACAAAGGGAAAAAAGGAAAAAAGAAAGGACAAAATATTATGTATGTCTGCTGTGGAAATCGACAGCGCTAGTACTGTATCACTATCAATCACGCGTGAATATGTAAACGCCATTTGGTTGGGCCGCATTCACAAGTTTTAGGGAAAAAAAGCCCCACCGCTGTGCTTCAAAGGTACTCCACTCGAACTAACGTTAGACATAATGTCACATATCTACACACAGTACGGTACTAGGGCTGAATTCACAAGTATACTATAACACTGCACTGTACAGGAAAGCCACCTAACCTGTAGAGTACTACTCGTAGTGTCACCAAACCACATACTGTCATAGATGACATCTACACCAACGCTTCACACTGGCACTGGTCCGACGGTCCCTGACCAGGAAAAATCACTGTTGGACACTGACCAGTAACTTTTTCAGGAATGGACCAGTAAAAATTGGGGGAAAAAAATGGGTGGACTCTACCTACTATTACCACTAGTCTAGCAGAGATGTAGATCTAGAGCTAGACTATAGACTCTGTGTTAATTTGACTTGGTCTTAGACTTCAGCTGATCTTAGTTTTAGTAACTGGCATTACAAGTAAAGTCTTAACTTAGACTTAATAGTTAAACTTGAAAGTTAAAGTCTAACATGTCTAACTTTATTCTTTACTCTTCCTTTGAGTTTTACTTTTAGACTTTTTACTCTTTTTTTTTAGTTTAGTAGGCCTACTTTGTCAATCTCATGATTTCATTTTCAACTCAACTCAAGGCATAGCCATGAGTGTCTTCGAGACTTTGACATCTTGCATGTCTTGCACACAGACGTTACGACTACAGTACTTAGTAGTCTCAGAAGTAACGACATAAGTTGAAAAGAAACTATAAATAATATGATTTGGGATCTAATTTGAAATTGGATGGCGTTTACAGACTAGGCTTCATAAGCATCACGCGATTGAATACATGGGACTACACTCTACCGCAATTAATGGTTATGGTAGTCCAACTGAAACTGTTATTTTGAGCATGATTTTAATAGGATTATAGCTTACCATTCACTTCACTCGTGGACAGTGGGCTGGCTTAGGTCGTCATTCATCTTTCAGATGGTTTGGTTCTCACTCTGAGATCTGGATTAGGGCCAAAACCTAATTCTAGGCCAGTAAGTTGAACAAAGCTCAAAATAATGCAACTGCGACGGTTCGTAAAACCCGCATTGCTCTTCACCCTAGCAATTCGGGTTTCACGAACTGGCGTATCTTTACTGCGTCGGTTCGTGAAACCCCTTTTTCTCAATTTCTCGATATTTCGAGTACCGTCGTTTTTTTCTTTCTTTGATAAAATTAAGAATAATTAATTTTGTGATCTAAAATTTTGGGATTTGGTAGAGTTTTGAAAGCACTTTCATTTGGTACCAATATCTCGATTTTGAAAATTTTGACCAAAATCGAAATAGCGTCGGTTCGTGAAAACACCGACGATATGTACAATATATTATAGAGTATGTGTAAATGTACATGATGACAAAGGAGCCAATACATCAATTTAAAAAGAATCTCACAGTTTAAATTTACTGTCAAAACGCACCCCCCTTGAAAAAAAGCTGGTGACGCCCCTGCAGATTAACTTCATCTTCTTACAGTCATGACAGCACAAATTAGATACTGGGTCATGTGCAGACGTATTTCTCAAGAAGACAGAAAAAGAATTATAGAAACATTTGATGATCATAACCTTGACTTCCTAGAACTGGCCGACACACTCGGAATAAAGCACTCAACGGCCAGATAAGTTGTGGCCACAACACGGTCATGATGCACTAAATCTTGGGACTGGAAGAATCACTAAGCACATTGAAGAAAAAAAAAATGTTGCCAAAATCTTTCAAATAAGTACGAAAATATGAAATGTAATGACGCTTGCAAAACAGTAACTGTGTTGACAAAAAAAAAAGATAAAGAAAGAACCAAAGCATAAACATGCGTGCTAAATTGACTGCAAAAGATGTTAAATTGGATGCCCAAAAATGAATTTGAATGAACGAGTGCGGCATGTCCGTGATCACGTGACTATATCATTCTAAATTGAATGAACGAATAACGAAATGGTGCTAGTTTTACGAATTTCAATTGAAAAAGTGTTAATTAGAATGACGCTAAAGGTAATTTGAATGCTCCAAAATGAATTTGAATGAAGAGATCATAAAATTGAACTACCGAACATGTCATCTACGCTAAATTTTGCTAAATTGAATGCAGCAATTAGGAATTGGACTGACACAAGTGCGAAATTGGCCGGGAAAACCTATATTTACCATTTTCTTTTAGCACGGTCGATGCTCTCGTATTTTTTTTTTTTTTTTGGGGGGGGGGTCTACAGTTATCGATAGTTTTCTAAGGAATTTGAACATCAGCTTTGGACATCAATGGGACTACATGCAAGATAAAAAAAGTCACCGAAAGAAAGGCACAAACGCAATTTTATGTACACGCTTTACACCTATATTCCGTGGCTTAACGTTACCGTTATGAGTTTCGAACGATTTTTTAAAAATCTATACTTCTGGAATAATTGCTGTCTGGAATATACATATTTTAAAACAGACCAGCCACGACCACCCAAATAAACATCCACGCAACATACCACATAAGTGTCCAACTGGGTCGATAGAGAGATACGGAATACGGATTTTGCCATCGAAGCTTGACACAATACAACGGGCAGGCCAATACCGAGTTGACGCCAAATCACAAGATCGGACCAAGTCGAGTCGAAGTTCCAGGGCAACACTCTCGTCAGTGTGAAGTTTTGGAGGAAGTGGCCAGGATTTATTTCTTTCTTGTTTGTCGATGTCGCCGTTGCAAGTTGTAAGGTCTTGTTTTTGTTTTGTTTTGTTTTGTTTTGTTTTGTTTTGTTTTGTTTTGGGGTTTTTTTTTATGCTTGCTTGTCAGCTAAAGAAACCCTGAATTGGCACAACTTGCACTCATCATCTCGAACCCGACATCGAGCTTTTCCCACTTTGGAGAGATACAGTGACATCTTGTTATATTCATCGTGTACTACTCTGTTACCATCAGATAGGAATCCAATGCCATTGACAGAATCCTCCTTCATCACACTGTAATGTAGCTCGCCATTACGGGAATACAAATTGATTCCTCCTCCTTGAAATCCCATCCGGACAGCCACCTCACCCGTCCGGTTAGTGTGTGAGCGACACAATTCATATTATTTTCTCTAAAGGAGCTCTATTCTACCTGTTCTACGTTGCGCCTGCAAGATGATGCAAAAGAAGTGACTCCTGAATATTGTCTCACCTGTCAGTGGCAGATCTAGGGGAGGCTCGGGGGTGCGCACCGGGCGCCCGCTCCTTTTTTTTTTATTTGAAAATAAAAGAAATGAAAAGAAAAATGAAAAAGGGCGTGTGAACCCCCTGTAATTTTCGTAAAAGAAAATTGCGCTGAAACCTTTTTTTTTTTCTTATCAGTCTAAGAAAAACGGAAGTGCCACGAGAAACGAAAAAAAAATGCCCTTGTTTGTTTGTTTGTTTGTTTGTTTTAGATTTTTTTTCTGAGCTAGTCTGTTGATTAAGCCCGGAAGTGGCTCCAGAAATATTTTTCCCTCCTCTGGATTGCTGAATCCTCCTAGACCACTGCCTGTAATCCAGAAGAGGGGCGACCCGAGTTATGAAATCCCAATAGATATGCGCATGGAAAACTACTCGTTTGACAGCGTTTCATGTGAGCAAAGGTTCATATAACCATTTTCTGCGAAATAAGATATGTAAAGAAATGCATGTAGGCGCAATGTGAATAGCAGAGTTGAATATCTGCATTAAATTTTGTATGCCATTTATTCGAAAGACTTAAAAATATGCAATATTCATTCCGCGTGATCACGGGAAGTGAAGTGGGCAATTGAATAATCTAACGAATTTTATCTTTACCCCTCCTCACGTGTGCGCACAGTGCGATCGAATCCCCGTTGTTTAAAAGTAATTGCAGCTACACTTTAAAAAAAAAAAAAAACCTCACGACCTACAGACTGAGCCTAGCATCTTTTATTTCTTATATACTTCTGCAAAAGTCACACCATTTCATGGGAATAATCAAAAAATCGCCACCAGGTACAAATGAATCATTTTCGATAACGCCACTTCAAAATCGACGCAAAGTTGACGAATACTGATTTTAGTGCCATGTTGTGTTCTGGGAGGTCTCCAAACCTTCAAACATTATGATAATTTAAACAGATTCGCATATGAAATTCAATAATTTCTTGTCACATAGTTAACAAGAATATTCCTAAAAGGGATGTGAACGTTTACAGTGACAGTAACTTGACAGTAACAGTTTTTAAGCCATACACATGTATGTATTAATTCTTCGCTTGCACACTGTTAGAACGCTGTGTAAAATTTCGTTGTTTAAAATATTGTTGTTTAAAATTCTAAACAATGTTGTTTAAATATAGAAAATTGGAGCTTGATTGCCTTAAACAGCGGTTGTTTAAAAACAATTCGGAATGATTGTCCAAACAATTAAACATCGTTGTTTAGAAATTGATGGGCAAAAGTCATGTGATAGTCATGAACCAATCAGCGGGCTTGCATGTATATCCTTCGTTTCATCCGATCGCCGCCGGTCGGGCGGCCACCGCGCCTCACACACACACGTACGTCACACGTTTATGTACGTATAGCTATGGACCGCGGCTATTCATCATGATGGACGGCGGTGACGATGACTGCAATGCAGCTATATGGAGTCACGAACATTCTCAGCAAATGGGGTCTAGCTATAGAAGAACTTTGCCAGTCATTCCAAGGTATTTATTTATTTAACTGATATAGTTACATCGCTTCATGCCCATCTGTAATTTGCATGATGTATGAAGCTAGTCACGGCTCACGCTTTGGGTTCTTGGCCGGGCGGGCTGCGCTACGCCTCGCCTTCATGCATGTAACGTTAGATCTATGCAAACTGGCACGTTAAGTTTAAGGTCGTCTGTACCGGTACGTACATTATGTTTTTCAACCAACTCGTGCTTGTATAAACACTTGCATAATTCAATCCTTACATACATTTTCAAAACTTCACATAAAATACGAATTTCTTTTACAAAAACTAATTATCTAAATCAGCGTACGGAATATTCCCATAGTTGACACAGTACAGTAGCCTATTCGTTTCTAATCTAAGTTGTAACAGTAAGACTATACAGGCACCGTATCACATCATGCACAATATAGGCGCAGTGTCCGAGTTCGATGATGTAGAAATCTAATAAGTTAGTTAGGCATAGGGTCTAACGTGACGGTTAGGGCCTAACTAGGCAATGCTAGGGCCTATATTTTAGACTGCTAGTGCTAGCTAAGTTCAATTACACAATGACCTGTCTCGATCATTTCCTACCTCAGAGAACTTATGGTCGGCTGTATGATAGCCCTAGTACTACATCGACTACCCTCTTGTAATATTATATAAGCCGACCGTGTATTAATTGGCGCACTGAACGCTTCTAGGGTTAGTACGCACTTCACTGCACGCAAAGCACATAAAAATGGATTGGCTTTGACTGTCGATGAGGATGGTGTGGGAAAACGCGAAAATTCACCGTTCATTAACAAAGTTAATGGTTTTAATGAAGGACAAAATTTCGAATGAATATTTTCACCGAATCGTAATGTAATGTCTATGGAAGTTTCTAAAAAGCTTCGTACAACACGGTGTTCAATACAACTCGGTTTGCGTGCATTGTCAATGCAAAAACAGCGGTCGATCTCAATAAGGAGCGTTACTGCGGGGAGCTGAAACGAGGCCACGCAAGTTCGACGGCGATATTTTTGCACTGAAACTTCGAATCGAAAAGGGAACAAAGGCATTTGATAGCCTAGCTCTGGATTTTCTCAATCACGCAGGTCAAGTTTTTTGCATGAATTTCAGTGTTAAATATTCTTATCAAGCAAATAAACATTGGGCGGTCGATGAGTAGTAGGTCCAACCGTACAACCAAAATCTGCTGTAAACATAACGAACCCCCTAAAATCCAATACTAAAGTGCAAGTTAAGTTCTGCTACTTTTGCTGGAGCAATTCATTCTTTACTGAGCATCATTGCCATCAATGATGCTCGATGAATTAAGGTCTACGTAAGCTTCCAGTAGAAAAAAAGGCCTAGAACCCCTATAGAAAATGAAGATAAAGACAGAAAACAGATTGTGGTGTTTTTAACGCACAATATAGTCTATGCACCACACGTAAACTTAATGCCTGTAGTAATAATATACTGGTACCTTAGTAGAGTTCTATTTGTTTCGTATAGGTAGGTGGTTTGGGACCAATTTTTGGCACTTTTGTCACTTTCGAATAAATTTCTATGCAAAGTTAAAGGAGCTTTCTTCTCACTGTCAAGATTTCCATGCCAAACGAAGCACATTGTGCAAATTCACACAAACTTGTGAGAAAAATGTTTATAGAATGAACATTTTTGCAGTTTAAGCTAATGATCATGCATAATTCACTCCGTCATTTATGTTTTTGTTATTAACTTGAGTATTATATTTTTTTCCATTTGGTTTAAATAGCATTCTTTCTGGGCCACCCTTAATATAATTACAAATGCAATCTTGTTCCCTAATTTGTACAGATCAAGCAAGACTTCAGCCAGGAGATCATGGCTGAAGACAGGATGTTTGCAGCATGGCCATGTATGCTGACAAAGTACTCTAGTATGGGGAATCAAGATGTCCATCGTAGCAAACGCTGCTTATTCGTCACACGGGTGACACCGATGGCCTTTCCCAAGGTACAGTATTGCTCTGTGTAGAGATTCTAATCTACAGCCCCAGTACCACCCTTTCCTTTTTTGCGTTTAAGTTGAGGTGAATTTATTAACAGCATTAACAAAATACTTACAGTATGTACATGACTATAAAAAAAAAATTGTTAGACCGAGAAATTCATTCAATGCATGTTAATTAATTTCTAAGACTTTCGCAAAAACCTGCAAAAACTGAAGTGGATCTGTAATTTCAAAGCCAATATCAAAGAGATCATCCGGGCTCTTGATGACTCAGCTTTGTCCATCATTCAACTTGCATGTCATGTTCCCGTATTTGGTTTTGTTGCCGATTCGACATCATGAGCTTCCTTGGCATTTATCATGCACTGATCGAGTGACACATAGCATGCCTTTAGATCTTCATTGATGTACACACTTTTCATGTTCTCTTTTCCTTTCAGACTAGAATGCCCAGAATACAGTTTGTTCCTTTTGTTTGCAATAAAGTGGACTTTGATCTGCCTGCTCTTTCCTTCTTGCCTTTTCCCCAAGATGAGGACAAGATCACGAAGATGAGATGTCCTCTTTCCAAATGTCTAAGCCAACTTCCTTGGCAACATTTGACTCGCCCTCAGTAAGCTCTTCCTCTGTCTCCTCAGTCCCCTCTGGCAGGCCAGTCAGGCAGAGATTGTCCCTCCTTAGCTCATGTTGGACCTCGTCCTGCTGGAACTGAATCCTCAAGAGATGACATGTGGATTCAGAACATCTTTAATTGTGCTCATACAAGCTTCTTTCGCTCCTTGTATCACATGCGATAGTGCAGCTTTAATGACTGTAACTACAGCTTGGACAATTATTTGGGAGAGGCTGTCTCCTGCCCCTCTCTCACATTATAGCACCCCACGGCCACACAGTTCATGTACACTGAAACTTCTGGACGGTTTGTCCTTGCCTCCTTCATCTACCATTCCCCTTTTCTTCTCCACTGCCTGATCAACTCACATGATATCAAGCTTTTGTCATTATAGGATAACATTAACAGAGAAGTCTTTTATGAACTATTAAAGTTTTTGCTTTCTTTTTCCTACTACTTGGAATAAAAATCACTGGACCTTGAACATCCCTTGCTCTTGCTAATCTAATTAAGATATATGCGTATTAACTGATCTTGCTTTATGCAATGCCAGAATATGACATGAACCTCCTGCAAAAGCCCAAATGTCATTCATATTGCAATAGTCTTTGTTAAGCACTTAACAGTAGTGCAAGATTATTCTTATTAAGGCACTGGCTGTCAACACCATTCAACTTCCTTTCATCCAAGTTCATGGTAACTCTGATTGCTGCTTTGTAGAATAGCATAATGATTATTACAGCATTATAATTCTAATGCTTGGCCTTACAAGTTTGGCTCTACTCATCCACAATTACTTGCCCGTCTTGGTAGTAAATGCCGTTGCCAGAATCAGTCCCTCATTCAAAATGTGTAGTATTTTCTACAATACCCTCCAAGCAACTTTAAAACAGCCCCCCCCCCCCCCCCTCCTCACAGTTAGTAATCCTGGTTGCAATCAAGTACAATATAAGTACATAAGCTAGCATCTGAATATGAGCTGATACTTGTCAGCATTTCTCTTTATCAGCCTTGATTGTGTTAATATTTTTAAAGGGTATATTTGTACTTATCATTCAAAATACTCCCCCTGTGTCATACATTTTGCTCCACAGAGGAAAAAGAGACGCTTGCATTCAGCATGCTGCCGCTAGTTTGCCGAGGCTGGACTGCGAGGGTGTGGGGCAAGTGCTCCTTTCAGGAGTCGGAGTTATTCTACGACTTTCAACCTGTAAGTACCTAACTGTTTGGAGGCTAATCTTCTAAAACAAGTGATGTATTGCCCTCTTATTAAAATGATGAGATGGACTTTGACATTGCAATACAAAATATAAAAATCATCAAGCTGTGGTCCATAGTTACAGAAATTCCCAGTTTATGCTGTTTCATTTGTTAGTTTAGTCTATGGATTCTACATATTTATGCAAATTTACTATGTTGCTAATGTATGCTGTGAATCACAATAATTTTTTTTTAATGAAAAAAAAATCTTATATTACATAGTCAACATACAAATTTATTTTATTTTGTGTTTGACTGCTCAATCACACACTTGTCCAATTATGTCCTTTTCATTTTGATAAAAAGGGGAAAAAATTCGCATGAAAAGCAAAATTGGTCCCAAATGTCGCCAACAAGGAATATTCCATTCATCAATAAATATTGCACTTGACCTATGGTATCATTATATTCAGCAAGATGCTGGAAATATATCACATACCACTCATATACATCCAATGTGATACAGGGTGTCCCCCCCCCCCCCCCATACCAAAAAGAAAAAAGACCTCGCATACTCCTTAATGTTCCTACAATGTAAGTGGACAAAATTGTTATACTACTAGTATTGGAAAGAGTAACTTACCCAAAATAATGAAATGCAATTCAGAAGTAGTTTTTGTTTGATAATACTTTTTGCCTGGGCTTGCCAGCAATAAAATTAATTGCCTTTCAGAAGTTCCCATAGGCCACACAGTTGAAAATTCATTCAGCCAGGTCATGGTTAGCCCTTGCAAGAATAGAAAATGTAATACATGGATGTTATATACTACATAAAATACCCAATTTAGGGTATATGTTTGCAAATGAAATGTTGCAGAATTTGGCCAGGCACTTTATTATGAACTCTACCTTGAACATTGGAGAGGTGTGGGAAATATATCTGTTCTGATGGACTTCATTATACCAATGCCTCAACCCAACACTTCTGCGTAGATTATTTCAAGATTTTATCGAGATGTATATGCATGTTTCTTTTCCACTTCCATTTCATTTTACAGGAGGGCACAGACCTGGCTTTCTACATTGGACAAATTGACAGGAAGCAGAGACCACAGCCCTTCATCTTGCTGATGGGAGGATCCTGGAAGAAGCCACTGCAAACCTTTGTCATTAGGAAGTTTTCGCTACACGACGCGAAGACCAAGAATACGAGGAAGCGATCACTTGTGACAGTCCCCGTACTGTGACTCCCATCCACATATCTATGCAGTTTCGCTTTCCTGTACAGGACGGAGGCATGGGGACAAGATCGCTGATTGGTTGGCTGACTGGCTGGCTCACTCCTACCCAGCATCGGGACCGAACGCTATTTTGGCCAAGTACCGTACTCGTTTTCCCCCGGACGGGACGTTCCTCGGATTTGATCATGTGCAGAAGCAAATTTCGCACACGACACGCTTAACTCCCGGCCGCGTTGTGCTTGCGAAAACTCCCTATTGTAGAGAGACAGGGATTCTTGTTTCCAACTTTGACAAAGGCTGTGGACTGTGCATTCAAAGTGCATTATGTCCTAGATGTAGAGTACCAGGCTCAATGTTTTGCTGCCTGGCAGTTCTTGGAGACAGTTGTGTACAAAACGCCTGGTAAAGTGACGTCCAATTCTGTGAGAGAGATCAGGACATACCTGAACTCTTCAAATCAGGAAGATTAGATGCGTAGAATGAGATTTTCATGGTCATCAGAAGTTTAATTGACAAAGTTGACTTTTAGGTCATTCGTCAAAGCAAAGGTTTGGTATCTATGTTTTATTTGTTTATAACTCAATAAGTAATGGATACATGTCACATGGAAAGATCAAAGGTCATGAGAAGATTTGTTCTATTAGTGGGTAATGTTGGCCCTTGAAAACTTGTGGTAAAGATAGGTTAGAAATGAATTAAAAAGGGTATTTTGCATAGTAGTGACTTAATGAAATATTGGGAAAGATCTTCACAGGTTTATACTGAAGCATGACAGTCAATTTTCAGAAATATAGCAATTGTGAAATTAAAACCTCATATCTGTTGAGCATCATGGAGGTCACACTCTGTACTGAATGTGGCCTTCATAAAATTCAAGATGAACTGTTTCGTAGAATGTATATTTCCATTATGAATTTATTTCATTGTATATAGAGTAATCTTCATTATTGCCATCTCTATCACAGGAGTGACAGAGATGATCTTTGCTGGACAGATGTGCTGTACTTGGCACATCCCAGTTATGAAAAAAAAAAACTGTATGTGTTGGTAGCAGGTATGACTTCTCAAATTACACTAGTAAACAGGAGTAAGTTTCATTATAATTACAATGTACTGTATATGTTATTTGGTCTGTTCAGATATGCTGAATATAGGTATGGAGTAGAATTTTCACAAGAGATAAAACTTATTTCTTAATGTGAATGGTTTCTCCATCTGCAGTATATTTACAGTCATCATTGTACTGTCAAGGAAATATAATCTAATAACCCCTGACTTACTATTGCAGATGTTCCCCAAAAGCATTGCGACTGAAATGATTCAAAATGTTGTTACATCAAATTGAACATTGTTAAAAATGATCTAGTTAATAGAGAAGCTGTGTAGTGCAATACCTTCAGTAATATTTTCTTAGTGCGGCAACAAAGTACAATATTGGGACAGAAAAGCAAATCCTTAGAGGGCCATTCCCTTAAGCTTCGCTTATGAGATTTCCAAGCGCATGTAATAGTGACAAACACTTCAAGAACAAAGTCAGTGGTTCTAAGAAAATCAGATAATTATTCCAGGAAATAAGACTCATTCAGGATTTATCTTGTCTTGTCAGGGTATGATCACTATAAAACTGGATAATGTGTCTGTAAGGTGTGCATTGGACTGTAAAAGCATTCTGAAAAATTACATTCTCTGTGTACTGTTCATTCAGTTAGCCCTTTTGGACCCATCTGAGGGCAACTGATGGTCCCCATGCACCCACACAATATGAGAAATGAAGCAACAAAATATTCAATGTGGCACAGGTATAGATAATCTCAAGCTGAACACATCCATGTTATGCATAATGATTAATTCTTTAATTATTGCATGTTTCAAATTCAATTTGCCATTGCAGTTTAGTTGAAATATTGTGAAATGTGATTTTTACGGCGTTAAGCGCCCCATTTGTATGTAAGTGGAATCAAAATGTACATTTGACAATACACTAAGCTTTAAATGAGTCGAGGTCAATTCAGCTGGAAAATCACTTAACTCAAGCATAACAAAAGCTCGTGATTTTTCCTCTGCAGTCAAACTGCATATTTTTACTAAATCCGCGCAAGTCAACACATTTTTCTCGGTTCTCGAGAACTTCGACTTATCAAAGGTTAACTGTAAAAGAAGAATTGTTACTCTGTATATTTTCTGAAAATGGATGAGACAATTCTTGATTGGCTCAATTTGTTATTTGTAATATGTTTGCACATCGATGGACAGATTGACCGATTGAAGGTTTTCTAATGATATGCTGTCAGTGATATAGACAGTGAAAATGTGCTGAAATATATAATCGGCCAAAAAATAAACATTTGTGTTATTGTGCTTATATACAAGTGAGTTGTACAGTAATATGGGATTAAGAAGTGTTTAAATTCTAAACATGAATATTTAATATTTGCTTTAAACAACCCAGTTGTATAAAATGACTTTTAAACAACCCGGTTGTATAAAATGACTTTTAAACAACAGTTGTTTAGAGTTTTAAACAACTTTTTTTAAACAACTCAGTTGTATAAAATTACATTTAAACAACAGTTGTTTAGACTTTTAAACAACTTTTTTTAAACAACCCAGTTGTATAAAATGACTTTTAAACAACAGTTGTTTAAATTTTTAAACAACTTTTTTAAACAACCCAGTTGTTTAAATTTCTTTTAAACAACAGTTGTTTAGAATTTTTAAACAACAAAGGGTTAAAAGTTTAAACAACTACGTGTTGTTTAATTTTTAAACAACAGTTGAGCGATTCACCGGTTAACTTGTGGTTGTTTAAAATTTTAAACAACCTTGTTGATTTTTTTCTAACAGTGCACGTCAACAGACGGCGCTATTCTAATAATCTGCAGCAGTTGTCGGGTGTCTGTTATTCTGCTGCCCGCTGGTAAAATCCTTTGACGGGCAGTCAGAGTTATTGAATATGGCGAGGAATTGTGTTGCATTCTATGTTACGAACTTGTATGCAAGAATCTAATTGATTTTATCGAAACAAAAGGGCTAAGACATCACAGCGAAATTTTAACGACTAAAAAACGAAGCGAAAAAGATCAACTGATAACAAAAATTAAACAAATCAGCATAATCAGTACAAAAAAAAATTAATGTTGAACAAGCAGTATAATGTACATTGTTTGACAAACAGTTTCAACAAATAATTATGCAGAGCGTTGATTCTCCCCCAAGAGGCCCACGGGAGAGTAGAAACATGTATGCAAGTACATAGGTAGCAGCATCACACCTGTCCATTATTTTGTTTAAAGGACAAGTTCACCCTCATAAACATAACGATTGAGAGAATGCAACAATATTAGTAGAACACATCAGTGAAAGTTTGAGGAAAATTGGACAATCGATGCAAAAGTTATGAATTTTTAAAATTTTTGTTTTGGAACCGCTGGATGAGGAGACTACTACAGCTTGTGAGTCATGCGTACAACAGTATAAAGAAAATATAAAGAAAATTCAACATATTTTCACTTTTTTCGCATAATAAAAGAGCATTTGACTTGCCTCTTTCTAAAGGCAGGGGGAATAATATTACCCATAACATTTGTCGGTAACGAGTCGGGGGAATGTGTACTTTTTTCATAAGATGAAATTTTGTGAAATTCTCTTTATATTGTCCTTATATTGTTGTACGCATGTGACATCTAAGTTTTTCACACACTGCAGTAGTCTTCTCATCCAGCGGTTACTGCACAAAAACTTCAAAAATTCATAACTTTTGAACGGATTGTCCGATTTTTCTCAAACTTTCAATGATGTGTTCTACTAATATTGCTACATTCTCTCAATCCTTATGTTTATGAAGGTGAACTTGTCCTTTAAATGCGGAACCAAGTGGATGCCCCAGACGCCCCAAGGCCGGGGTTCCACATATTGACAACTATACGGCATGATCATTTCAAATAATAATATCACATCTACAAATTTTTCACATTTAAGATATTTCGTTCAGCATCATGCTATGCTTACACCATACATCCCCGTCAATCTCTTTTTTGTTGTTGTTTCATTCTAAAGCGTTTGACGACATGTCTGTACATTCAGCTCTTATCACTCCTTTCTGTGAGTAAGCCATTCTTGCAAATAAATGAACATAACCTCCACATTAAGACTCTTCGAATAAGTAGTGAGCTCGAGCTACAACAACACATAACATTACATACAGACACCGATTTCAGCTTCGGCCCATGTGTGCCTGATACATTAAAGAAAAAATAATGTAAAACTGACGTTCTAACTCTCCCCTATACTACTATACCGTCGGCTTATTCATAGCCGCAAGAAATGCATTCTTTGTCTGTCCGTCGGTAGATGGCGCGTTTCTTTTCATACGAGCCGGCTGAAAACACGACAACTAAGACTCATCCATGGAGAGAAGTATAAAGATATATAAAACAAATTTCTCACCCAATGTCCAAAGCCATAATATGAAGAACATTTCAAAATCAGACTTGAAGCACATCACCAAACCATAACTATTAAGAAACTACTACTCCTTATCTCTAGACCTAACGACAATCATTTGTATTAAAACAATAAATAATCTCTCTTTCCTGGGCACTAACAGTTAATTAGTTTTTGCTTTTGTGCCATATTTGTCTTGGTTCTGTCATTTACTTAGAGATAGTTTTGTATTGTCGATTTTTTCTGATATCATTGTATTTATTTCTACAGCAATACGTTTCAATCTTTGAATTATAATGTGATTCCTTCTCTGACGTGTTTGTCTAGTAATAAGTATTATTATTACTTTTACTGTGAAATACGAGAAATGTATTCATATCGATTCAATTAGATTCTCTGTTAAAGACTCCACGGAAATACAACAGCCTACATGCTTTATCAAAGTGTTGTTCGTTTCCATGTATGCATGACTTTGAAAACAAATATGCATTACCTTATACTTGACTGGGAAACTGTAAGGAACTGAAGAGAAAGTCAAAAGGACGTTGATTTTTTTTTCGTAATTCATGAAGATGTAATGAAGAAAAAAAGAAATATTGCACATCAATAGCTGCTGTGATATGCCAATACTCTTATAATGGGACAAATTACTGGTATATTGTAGTAGCCGGACTCCACTGCATGGGATTACGCTTGAGTAGACTGACTTCTGAATCAGTAATACATACTCAAACCACTTAAAACGTCTCTCCATGTCCGTCGGACAGGATTATTCCATACATTTAGCATGTTTGTTTGTTTTTCCTTAAAAGTTATCATTTTCTGAAAATTTCCTTCTTCTCAAAATGGCACGTCGCTCACAGCACAAGGGGACTTAATAGAAAAAAAAAGGTAAATGGAAGATGATCATACTTTATAATCATATGCTCGTATAGTATAGTCGTGATGGTAGGATCTTTATACACCATTTCGTAGTCGTGTGAATTTCACCGAATGACGAACAAAGGCTTATCGGTATAGTTACGTGTACACGGCAGGATCATGCTGCCCCGTTTGAGATGACACGGCGTCTAGCTTTTGTTGATAGAATGTGCAAGAGGACAATTTCTTATCAACGTGTTTTCAGCGCTAGCAAAATATTATTCAAACAGGAGATAGATCTAAGGTGATAGAAGAGGGAGACAGTGTTTGGATAACCTAATTAGTTGGTGAAATGACGAGGATCTATTTAGATCAATTTAGTTTATCTTTTCATAACTCATTTACATCTGCATGCCTCTGTATCGCATTCTTCTGCATCTAGACGTCTGCGCTCCCATGCTACTACCCATCGCACTAAGACACGCTACGAAGAACGCTCTTTCGCGGTTATTGCACCTAAGCTTTGGAAAAATCTACCCATTCATATACCACAAGCCCCATCAGTAGAATCATTTAAGACACTTCTTAAAAACCATCTTTTCCCATATTGATTGCTTCCCCAAGTTAATGTTCTGAGTGTAATTCAATTACTGTTTGTGTTTAATGACCAGTACACATCGTTGATTTATGTCATGTTATTCTTACTTGTGGTTTTGATACATGTATATCTGTCATCTCTCATTTTTCATTTTTCCTTTCGTACTTTCCCTGTGCGCTTAGAAACATTGCATCAACCTCATTACAATTATAATGAATTATAATTATTATTATTATTATCACTATTATTATCATTATTACTATTATAAGCTTGTGTTGGTCGTGTCTGTTCATCTTCTTCCTCTCATTTCTCTTCACTTTCCTTACTTTCCTGTAATACACTGCTTCCCTCCTTCCTTTTCTCTGCGAACCTCATCATAATTGTTTTTTCAACAAAATAATCTACATTCTCATACTGTGCTATTAATACAACACTTTCTTGAAAGAATTTAATATGAACGATAAAATTTTCATAAGATCCGAAGTGTCTGACATTTCTATAGTAGAATGGTCCTTTTCTTACAGTAGTTCTTTTTTGCCCCTTTACCTTCTAGAGTTGTGCACATTCTTTGTCGCAAAGGTACTCATTAGGGCTTTATTCGGAATAAATGTTGGAGTAAATTTAAAGGGACAGTACAGTATTGGTGGAGATGAGAATTGGGCTTTTAGCTTTTTGCGAGATACCAAGAAAACACTTCTGATATAGTACAGAGCATACCATTTTAAGAGAAATTCAAAGTTTATTTGATGGAAATCGGGTTTGGAATGACTGGAACATCCAAAAACAAAGTAAAACAAAGCGATTGTAATGAAGTGTGGGTCCCACATTTTATTAGAATCGCTCTTTTTTGGATATCACAGCCATTTCAAAACCAATTTTCATCAATTAAACGTTGAATTCCTCATAGAATTACATGCTCTTTCGTATTTCATAAGACGTTTCTCATTATTTCACTTAAAAAAAATGAAATAGAAACCTGAAATTAGGTCTGAACCAAAACTGTATGAATCCCTTTAATGGTATCAATCTGAAAAAAGATGGCGGGAAGCAAGACTTGCCAATTTACTTATCACTCTGGTACATCGCAAAAGATGCAACGTAGTCACTTTTTTTTTTCTTGTCCGGCTTCATAAATGTTTGTTTTAGGTCGAGCAGGTGTGGAGTTTCTCATTTGTTTCGTGCACGTTGACTCTGAATTATAAATGAAGCTGAGGACACAAACAGACTGAACATCAAGTGTCTTGCTGCCAGCTCGTCACTATTCGTTGCTCGTTTCAGTGTCGCCCAACAGGTAATGATAGTATATCTTGTCATCATGTTTTTTTTTCCCGCTTTTGTGATCTAGTAAAAGTTGTCGAACCTGAATTTCATTTATCATATCAGTTTATTTTATTCATTTTGACAGATATACAAATAATGCATTCTCTTCATCTTATCTATAGTATCTACACTCTCCGAGACATTAAGCATTTTGTCAAAATTTTCTTAATTTTAACTTAAATCGAATTGTCATTTCAAAAAGGCGGACACGCTGTTCAGTTATTCATCGATTGAATCAGACACAGGCCTATTGGTTACTTATCTAAGTGTGTTCATAAAAATGAACTGAAAGTGTATGTTTCAGTCTTTTCAGTTATTAGTCAGTATCAGTCGCCCTTATACCGTATTCCCTAGAGTGGCCGAATTGATTTAGTATAATTTCAATTCAGCTGAAGAGTAGGCCTACCATTGTGTGATCATAACATAATCTCAGCAACAACAAAAAAAAAAAGAACAAAAAACAAAACGTTTATGAGCTACTTTTATCTGAATGAAGATTTGGAGTCACAATGGATTGAACGGCTTTGCAACGATTTTGTTTGCTACTCGTGTAATCAAAGAAAATCAATATGAAAGCTTCATTTATTTTCTTCAAAAAATACAACGCAATTGCAATAATGTTTACGTATTGCGTAGATATCCAGACAGTGAAGCAGAGTAACAAAGTGAAGACTACAAACCCGTACTTTGCTCTAGTAATATTTTCCATTCCCGTTGACACAATCTGTATAGATCGTCAAAGATGAGGTGCTTATTTCTACTCGCCTTGACCGTGGCCGCTGCCAGCGCATTGGCTCCGTACCACATTCCGGCCAAGAATCGCATCCAAGGTCGCTACATCGTGGTGTTGGAGGTGACTTTGAAACACATTTTAACATCATGATTAGTATTGTTATCATTATTATCATTATTATTATTATTATTATTATTATTATTATTATTGTTATGTTTCTACATATTCCTTTAAAGGGATAGTAGAGTTTTGGTGGAGATGAGAATTGGGTTTTTAACTTTTTGCGAGATACCAAGAAAACACTTGTGATATAGTACAGAACATACCATTTCAAGAGGAATTTAAAGTTTATTTGATGAAAATCGGGTTTGGAATGACTGAGACATCAAAAAACAAAGTAAAACAAAGCGATCCTAATAGAGTGTGGGTCCCACACTTTATTAGAATCGTTCTTTTTGTATCTCAGCCATTTCAAAACCAGTTTTCATCAAATAAACGTTGAATTCCTCATAGAATTATATGCTCTTTCACATTTTATAAGAGGTTTCTCATTATATCACCCAAAATGTTAGAAACCTGAAATTAGGTCTCAACCATAACTGTACAATCCCTTTAAGAAAGCGATAAATAATTGTTTTATACTGGATGTTAGGATATGTGATCAGGTATCCATGTAATGTGTTAATGATTATGTTATATGGGGAGGGCTGTGGGTGGGGAGGGTATTTATTGTTGGCAGTTGGGATGGGAGGGGTAACATTTTCATTTTTTTTTTTGTAATGTCGTTTTAGTTGATGTACTGATATATCAATATTTTGTTTGTATGATTCTATCAAGTGTAAGTAAGTGTGTGTTCAATTAATTTCAGTGTATGGAGTTTTGATTAATGTGATTATTCAGTTGAACTTGGACTCCTCGGAAGACCAGCACGACCATGCCGGCTGAGCTTCGAGCACAGCAATCCATCCGTTTACCTTCGGTTATATAGGGCCTATTATCATCATAGTTGTATTGTATCGTTGTTACTTTGTGATTTTACTGTGAATAAGTGAATGAATTGCCTTCTCGAATATTTGAGAGTGTTAGATTAAAAAGTTTATGAATGTGAATCACGAGAAGACACGGAATCTGCTTTCCTTTGAATATGCAGGACGACGTCGATCTAGACTCCTTCATCAGTCGTTTCAACAGCGAAGTTTCAGTGGAGACCATGATCAAGAGAAAGTTCTTAAAGGCGCTAAATGGATTCGTTATACAAGCAGACGTTGCCGGTGTAGCTCTTAATCTTGTAAGTATAGAAGGGAAATGCCACATTGCGTGTATTTTAGATGTGTTTTGCTCACGAAGCTATACACACTTATGTCTTTATACTTTGGTAATTATCTGTTGTTGTTGTTGTTTTTATTCTAATAACTTATATACATAACTGCAATCAACTCGTTGCCTTTAAGGTTACTAGCTGTTAGCTGTTGTTTGAAAATTATCATTACAGATTTAAACAGTGAAACAAAAAAGACAACTCTGATTTATTTAACCCCAATTTCAGCATTCCATTCAATTTCTAATAAAAATAATTTGCACCTTTAGAGAAGAAATCCTTTTCAAATATAAACGTGAAAGTGACAAGGAAGAGTACAATATATATTACGAGTTGAAGGTCACGCTATATTAGTTTGAAATAAGCACAAAAAAAATCAAAATGTTCCATATATTTCGTCTGATTTGAGTCATATTTTTATCATTGAACTCATAAGATTTTACTTTTTCCTATCGGACTAATTTATATTTAGAATGGATTTCCCCTTTAAACAATTATGACACCTATACTAAAAAAATCTAAGAATTCCTTGACCAAGAGATATGTCACGGCGTTATGATCATTGATCGCAAATATTCATTTTGTTTTCCATTCTCACATGATACTGAAGTAACTTCTCGGTCACATTTTGTAAAATCACCACTAAAGTCCTTGAAGGTGGTTTTGCCTCATCTTACTATGATTTGTTTGGTTTTTATATATATATATATAGCTCCGATCTCTACCAGGAGTTCGATATATTGAAGAAGACGAAGTTATCCATGCCGAGTCCTCAAACAGATCACCTGGCTCCTGGGGAATTGACCGCATAGATGAAAGAACATTGCCGAGAGATGGCATTATGAAACTTAACGGTACGTACTGCTTAATCTTCATGTTTTACAGCATTTCAATTCTATTTTTTTTTCTCGTCATATTAGTTCATTTATCTAACTTTCCTAATGACTAACAACAATGGTTCACGCCAAAATCTTGATAATTCCATGACATGTCATAATTCCACAGAACACGTTTTAAGTTGTCGGAAAAAATTAACAGTTTAATGCATACAGGTGGAGATAACGATATTGTTCGTTTTTGACTGATTGGCGAATAAGATAATTATTGCATTTCAATTCTGAAATATCTACACTTCAAAAACATCGGCATAAGTTTTAACACCGTGGGTGTTAAATCTCACATCGATCAAATGTCAATAGAGGACAACACCAACATGTGTAGAAAGTGCGTTTTGATGATGTTGAAAAGTATCCACCTGACACTTTATAGTGTTAATTTGACAATTAGCTGGTTATATTTTTGACACTGCGCTGGTGTCAATTCAACAGTGAAACCGCATCGTGTTGATTTGATATTGCTGGTGTTAATGTCACCGGTATAACCACCCGTCCAGTGCCAACAGAATACCACGCTAACTTTTGTTATTGTGGAGTAAATGTGTTTGTACCTTTTTTACACCCAAAATTAAGTTCTTTATCGGAATGACCTAAATCGTCTTGTTTAAAATTAAAAATCAAAAAGAATGTTTAAGTGAAACAAGGAGGTATAAATCTAACACCAATAATCAGCACCGTGAATTCAACATCAGCTCGGTGTTTCTTATCTAATATATGGTTTTTTTCAGTGCACCTAGCTATTAGGTAAGCGATTTAAAATTCTTTATCACTTATTATATCTTTATCAGCATATGGATATGGTAAATATATCTACGTCATCGACACTGGTATCAACCCATACCACAATGACTTTGGTGGCCGTGCATGGGCCTCAGCTGATATGATCGATGGAAATGTAAGACAATTTTGAAAATGCTTCCATTTTGATAAAGAATCTGTGTCGAATAATGGCCGGTTTATGTCAGAAGTAGCAGTGAAATTTACTGATCGACTTGTTTTGATTGATGGTTAAGGATCATTTTAGATGTGACTAAGGGAGGTTTGCCAGACACAGTTATATGTTAACAAAAACAAACAAAGAAACAAACAATAATCGACACTCAAAACGGATCATAGTTAAACCTGCATCTTCTTTGCACTACCAAGGCAAGCGATAACTTACAACCAAAATATATGTCATTCCTTTGTTCTTGGGCGTGGATTGCAATGTTTGACTTCTTATATACTTCTCTCTTTGAAAAACAAAAATTAATATCTTCACTCTTGAAAGAGTGAAGGACATTTTCTCTGGAATTTCTATAAATAAGATTATAAGATGCAGTATGTGTAGCGCCTGACGTAAAGGCTTTGTATTTGAATTAATTTGATACCCAAAAGTCAATTATTGTTGTCTTCCTGAACCACCTTGTGCAGGGAATTGACTGTGACGGTCACGGGACTCACTGTGCTGGCACTGCTGCCAGTACCACCTACGGTGTCGCTAACGAGGCACAAGTTCGTGGGATAAGGACCCTGGATTGCAATGGCAATGGTTACAAGAGCGACATCATTGCCTGTAAGAATGAAAATTAGATCTAATCACTAGATTAGAGAGCCGACAAAAAGTCGCCAGATTTTTAGTTAAGGAAGATCCTGAAATCAATTCAAATTAACTCTCCTATCCTACCTAAATATTTGAAGAAAAAAAAAACAGTAAGAGTTGTTTTTTCAAAAGCATAGGGTCTATACCTCACTAAGGATTGCTATAGCTTTGCAATGGATGGGACAAAAAAAAATAGAATGTAGAATGGTGTAGAAACAAAAAAAAAAGGAATGATTATAAGATTAAGATGACGTTCAACATGATCTGGTAGGACGTGAAAGAGATCGTATAGTTTTGGTTGAGACCTAATTTCAAGTTTCTAACATTTTTGGGTGAGATAGTGAGAAACCTCTTATGAAACATGAAAGAGCATGTAATTCTATGAGGAATTCAACGTTTATTTGATGAAAATTGGTTTTGAAATGGCTGAGATATCCAAAAAAGAGCCATTCTAATAAAGTGTGGGACCCACACTTTATTAAGATCACTTTGTTTTACTTTGTTTTTGGATGTTTCAGTCATTCCAAGCCTGATTTTCCTCAAATAAACTTTGAATTCCTCTTAAAATGGTATGCTCTGTACTATTATCATAAGTGTTTTCTTGGTATCTCGCAAAAAGTTAAAAGCCAAATTCTCGTCGCCACCAATACTGTACTATCCCTTTAAATATTATGTATTGTTGAAAAAATAAAATGAATTTTGAAACTCACCATGAATCTGTGATTAATCCCAACTTTCATGGTATGTGCATTATTCTCTCAAAAATAAAGAGATTTGAAGGTGAAGAGTGTGTAAATATTTTTAAGAAATGAAAAGGGACCTCGAAGACAAAAATTCTACAACCATGTGATGTAAAAACACCCCTCAAAACACTTTTTTTAAAATTCGTTTTATGATCGTAAACTTTAGAATGATGTAGAAGAATAACTGCTCATTTCAGGAAATACTACAAAAAACACAACAACTCAAGATTGACTAGTTTAATCAGTTGCTTATGATTATCTGCAATTCTCAAGTTAAATCAGACCGTGGGACATTCTGTTGTTTTGGTGATGCACAATATCAAATGATTGAATTGAAAAAGAATGAGAAAACTACAGAACTATTCTTAGCAGTGTGCTACACATTCTGGAACTGTATCTTTTTTAGTGATTATAGCCATAATAGCTAATGCGCCTTACATATTAAACGGCATGTAAATCATTGCACATATACTAATATATAAAGTACCTATGTTTATGGGAGGTCTTTCTTGAAACCTTCAAATCAAGCTGATGCAGGTCTGGCTATACTTGGGAGAGTCAATGAAGCTGCGTGAACTGATGTTAGTTGGTAAGACAATGAAAGGATTATGCAAAATACAAGGAAATATCAAACATATGCAATTTTCGCGAATTCCGTAGGGACTCAAGCTCTTGTGTACTTTGTCCATTGAATGCCTGTGGCAAATTCGCGAATATTTAATGTCGCGAAAATGTTATCGGGTCCAATTTTGCCAAAATGTTTGCTTTTCTATATACAGTATGATTGTTGTTGACTTTTTGCTGTCACCAACCAACAATAATGTTTTTATTTGATCTTAGCAGTGCCCCTTGTGAGATTTTGTGACTTTCATCGTTTTTCGTAATTGCGATATGTTTTCTACCGATTGAACAGCCTTGGAATGGGTCATATGGTATGGTCACAAGCCGTGCGTAGCGTCCATGTCCCTCGGCGGAAGCTATTCAAATTCGGAGAACGAAGCCGTGAAAAATGCCAGGAAAGCTGAAATTGTGGTTGTGGTAGCTGCTGGGAACAGTGACGAGGATGCATGCGACACGTCACCGGCGTCTGCACCAGATGTATAAAAACTTTTTAGTCTCAAGAGTATTTTCTTTGCAAGAAAAATTATCGATACTTCGTATATCTAAAAGGTTTACATTGTAATCAAACATTCAGTCCGTATACTAGTATTTCTTCGTGATTTCCTCCAGAGAAACATTAATGATGAAACCTTAGTCACGGCAGAGCAATTATAAAAACTTATGCCTCCCGTATTTTTTTTTCACAAAAACAAAACAAAAAAAGAAACTAAATGGCAAACACCTGCAAACCATCTTCCCTTTTCCAATCTTACTTCATGAATTTGCCATATCGCGATAACCACCCTTAACACTATTGCTATTTTATCAGGTAACACCAATGACTGCATGCCGTCAATCCCTCGTTTGAGGCGAGTCCCCAACTGGGGAATACCCAAAGTGGGGTGCGTATATTTGTCGTTTGGGAGTTGGGAGTCGAAGTACTTGTCCATTGCAAATAAGCTTTCTGCTCAGGCGTGACAAACCTGGAGGCCAAGCCAGGGTTTGATGACTCCAGCAGCTGTCGTATTACGTAAGAGCATGATAAGGATATCTGCCTGTGGCAGACCATTCAAAGTGAACTCAATTTTCTCTATCCTTTTTAAAGTTTTCAATTTTATATTCTATTGAGAAATTCTATGGTCATTCATTTTACATTTCGAACGAAAAAAATTGACCCGTAAATAACGAAAATACAGGAATAAGAAGGAGAGCATTGCCAGTTTGCCGGTGCTATTTGGCAGTGAGTTACAACGGGGAGGTGAGACTACTCCCTGGTTACAATCAGCCTGCTGACTGGATCATTGAGAAAGCAGCTGTCGTATTACGTAAGAGCATGATAAGGATATCTGCCTGTGGCAGACCATTCAAAGTGAACTCAATTTTCTCTATCCTTTCTAAAGTTTTCAATTTTATATTCTATTGAGAAATTCTATGGTCATCCATTTTACATTTCGAACGAAAAAAATTGACCCGTAAATAACGAAAATACAGGAATAAGAAGGAGAGCATTGCCAGTTTGCCGGTGCTGACAATGTGCTATTTGGCAGTGAGTTACAACGGGGAGGTGAGACTACCTCCCTGGTATCAGCCTGCTGACTGGATCATTGAGAAAGCAGCTGTCGTATTACGTAAGAGCATGATAAGGATATCTGCCTGTGGCAGACCATTCAAAGTGAACTCAATTTTCTCTATCCTTTCTAAAGTTTTCAATTTTATATTCTATTGAGAAATTCTATGGTCATCCATTTTACATTTCGAACGAAAAAAATTGACCCGTAAATAACGAAAATACAGGAATAAGAAGGAGAGCATTGCCAGTTTGCCGGTGCTGACAATGTCTTTGGCAGTGAGTTACAACGGGGAGGTGAGACTACCTCCCTGGTTACAATCAGCCTGCTGACTGGATCATTGAGAAAGAGAGAGAGGGGGAGAGAGAGAGAGAGAGAGAGAGAGAGAGGGAGGGAGAGCGAGGGGGAGAGAGGGAGGGAGAGGGGGGAGAGATGGGGGAGGGAGAAGGGGAGAGCAAAATGGAATGACAATAGTTCCGGTCACTACAGTACAGGCATGCTCTGTCTGCATACGCTGAATGTCTACACTCACACACACACACGTACACACACACACGCACCATGGAGCTACATGGCCCATGCCAAAACCAAAACAATCTCCTCCTCTCGCGGTGCCCCCCCCCCCCCCCCCTCCTGTGGCGCTGTGGCGATGACTGATGCTTAGATTAGGCCAGGGTCAAGAAACAGGTGTTTTATATCTTTGACTTTAAGTCATTGATTGCCAAGATATGCACTGGCATTATTTACTGGGGTGTAGCCTCTTCAAACGAGAGATTTGCGTCATGGTCTAATATACAGGTAAAGAATTATAATGATTAAGTGTTTTCAAAACTTTACATGAAAACACAATGTAGTCTAATCTTACATAATCGAAACAATGAGATCAGGCCCCAACAAGACAATGGAAAGATGGTGCTACTATATACCCAAGAAGTTTTGCGCTTAAGTTTACTACATTTTTATGACAAAAAGTACATTCAATTTCTAATGTATAAGTACTGTAGTCTTCAAATATCACTTAAAAACGATGGCATTAATGAAAAAGAAAAGGTTATAGTTGTAGCTAAAACAAACCCTATTCCTGCAAGATGTCCTGTGTAGAGAGTAATAGAGGAGTTGTGTTGTAATGTCATCATCTCCGCGTTCTTTGTATGTGTGAGGTTGAGGCTAATGGCATTAGTTAGCTTGTTCGTTTGAATGTTTGTTTTATATATCTTTTTAACATGCATTAAAAATCTCGCATTCAAATCAGGCTCTTTTTTTCATAAATTCCGTGCATAAAAGAATGGATAAACAAGTTAGAAACCCAGCAAACACATAACGTTTTCAGAAGGTTTCCTTTTTCCCGTACGTCTTCGGAAAGAATGGACGTACAACGTCAAAGTTGGGAATTAGCAATTACCGCAAAGCACAGGTTTTTGGAAAACGTTTTAATAACGTCAATGGACGTTACAAAACGTTTTTGGTATGTCTGCTACGTCGACCTCCTCTTTAATTAACATTCAAAAAACGTTTTTACTTGGTCACCTTACACGTGTTCGTCAATAATGTTTCTTCACATGAATATTCATGCATACTTATGAATATTCAATTGAGAAAATATAAGATTTGAAAACTAGATGATATAGATGAAAGACATTGAAATCTAAAGGTGTATGCTGGGTTCAAACTTTCAGCGTTAAAAATTGTATCCTATACGTTATTGTTCAGTTATTCACAATATCAAATTGTGTTATGAAGACGTATCTTAATAATGTTAAAAGGCCTAATTAAGGTGTATTTGACTTAATCTCAGTAATATCTTCATGCATTACAACATTTTGCTGGTAAATTAAAGAATGTGATATAGATTCAGCAATTGGGAATAATATGTAGTATAGGTATAGGTGGTAGGAAATTAGGTACAGATGAGGATAGCATTAGGATTAGGGTACATTAATCCCAGATTGTGCGTGTATAATCTCACAACTATACCCCTTTTTTTTAATACCTAATAAAAAATAACAGACGTTCTTAAAAGGTTCTCTGGGCGTTGTAGACGGATATGGAAGGTATCTGAACGTTCTGGAACTGGTAATGAGACTTTTTAGACGTTCTTAAAACTTTTTTTGAACGTTCTACACTGTTGTTCTAGACGGTTTTCAAAGGTTTTCTGGTCGTCTGCAGAATGTCCACAAAACGTTTTCTATATTCTTAAAAGGTTTTACTGACGTTTATAACGTCCAAAAGGTTTTCTGCAATTCTTTAAAAATCCGAAAGGTTTTTGATTGGTTTAATGTACATTTGAAACGTTTTATATACCTAGAAAATCTTCCACATAAGCACGTTCAGAAAACTTCCAAATGTTAGCTTTGAATAAACATGACTTTAAACAGCATTGACGATTCCAAAACAAAATGGTTTAACTATCATTACATACGTATGCAATAGGAGTACTAATAAAAAAAAAACTTTGCAACATATTTCAATTATTTTTCAACAATCTTATATAGAATTGCCACCATGATATTTATCTTCTCATTTTGCTCTTACCCGCACTTCAGCTTCCGCTCCCATCCTCCTAAATAAAGCACATATTTTTTTATCATCATTATTATTATTTTGTATTTATTTTAACGTATAAATAAGTCCCTCAGAGTCCCTGATAAGGCTGCTGAACCTCACCTGAAGCTGTCATTTTTTGTTAGCCAGGCATATAACTACACCAGTAATATCAACAATACAAAATTATTTATCAATACAGGAAATAAAGGAAAATGATTATTACAAAAAGGAAATGAAGAAATGCAAACTATAATCCACGATAAACGCACTGAATTTCGAACACACACACGCACACACACACACACACAAACACACCCATACACATACGAAGGTTACCATTTAACCAATGTCGAAATGTAATGCAATGGCATAATATTATGCGTAATAATGGTATGATAGATAGGATATATATACTATAGTATAATGTAGATGGTGTTATTGTATTGAAGCCCAATCCTATGTCAACAATAAATCATAACCGAAGATCATAGGAGATTGAAAAATTGTGCAATGTGTTAAAAAAATATTGATCAAATGAGAAGTTGGAGGCATTATAGTTAAGTGCATGAGTGCTGCAGTGAAATTACTGTTTTGCTTTATTCTTCGGATGATGCAGATTTATAAGCAACGTCGACGTTTTTCCTTGTTTCAACTATCTATCTGTAAAATGAAAATTTTTCCGAGTTTCTAAAGGGCAGTGGTTTGTTTCCGTTCTTTACAGGCCATCACAGTTGGATCCACTGATTATACTGACACTCGCTCGTATTTCTCCAACTACGGTAGCTGCGTCGATTTATTCGCTCCCGGCTCTAACATTTGGAGCCTTTCATACAGTAGCAATAACGGTGTCACTGAGAAAAGCGGAACGAGCATGGCCTGTCCACATGTCTCCGGTATGTGACTGTTTCTGACAATAATCCTTACCATTATATTGAAGAAACAAAAACGCAAATAACGTTTCTAACATTTATACTTGTTTACTGAATTTCAAATAAGAGTAACACGTTCATTAAGAAATTTCTCAATTTATTTCATGACATGGTATGCAGTAGTGTGATTTATCTTTTGCGTGGCCGTCCTATTGTCACTTTTTGATATCAATCATTGATTTAAATTTGTAAAGCCTTGACCTGTTTCTGTTTTTTTTTTTACTTATATTAATGAATTGAAGACTATGTTTTTGCTCTCATTGATTTGATCGTGCTCATGTAATACCGACTGACTTGCTGTGTTGGATGAGCTTTTCAAAAGATGATTGTCTTTCTGTTTTCTCGTAGGTATTGCTGCTGCTTTGCTGTCAATGGGCTACAGCTCTGAGGATGTGTACTACTTGGTCGTTGAGATGGCCACTGAAGGAGTTGTCGATGATTGCAAGCTCCGAAGCCCAAACAAGCTGGCCTATTGTACTTGAACGTATACTGTGGGGTCTAGGGTATTTACCCCCTGGGCAATTACCGCAGACCCTTCCCTGACTCTAACCCTTATCCTAAATCCTGAACTTAAACTTAAGTCTACCCCTAATCTTTACTCTAATCTTTTAGCTGGAAAGGGGGGGGGGGGGTAATTACCCTCGGAGGGTGAGTGCCTTGATACAAACGTGTCAAGATGGATAGACCTACCACATGTATCCCCAATGATTTTCATCCCGACAATAGATATTTAAATCAAATTTCTCACTGATCTGAAATAACTGCACATCATGTTCATGACTCGGGTAATACGATTCGTTGGGTAGTTACCACACTGCATTTCGCATATCAAGACGTCATAAAACAAAAATGAATTTCAATTAAAGATAAACATGTATAGTCAACAGTAGTAGAAAGCACAGTTTCATCTAAAGGGTAAAACTAACGAGGATATTACGTTAAGAATTTCCACCAATTAAAGTCATTAGAACGCAACTATCCTTTTAACATTTAATATAGGTGCAGTAAATGTATAAAGTTGAAACATCCTAATTTTCCATCACACTCGCCTTGTGTTTGTTGATGAACATGCTACCTACGTCTTAGCATTGTTAATACGATTGTTTAGAATACACCCAGGACTACGAATAAAATATATTCAATATATTATTTGGCCGCCACTGATGAAAATTTGTTTTATGGTATTCACATACCCATTGTTTTAAAGGATTTGAGCTCTTCTCTTTAGAAATAAGTTGGGTTTATATGTAGTTCATGGGTAATACAAGAATAGTCTCAACAATAAAGCAATCAGACATACACACGCACCTATAATATATATATATATATATATATATATATATATATATATGTATATATATATATATATATATATATTATATATATAGTGCATGAGGCTGAATGCACTATAACAATATAAGCACCGACAAATTCTGAATTTGCCCCGAAGGCCAGTTATATTCAATGAGGCCGCAGGCCGAATTGAATATAATTGCCTGAGGGCAAATTCAGAATTTGGAGGTGCTTGGTACTTGTTATAGTGCAATAAGATGTCATGCACTATGTGATATATAAAATAGCATACATACCCAGGCAAGATAAGCCAAGGTCCTGTAGAGACTCCTAGATCATTTCTAACAGTTACACGTGTCTACACAAGCAATAATACCAGTTTCTTTGAACCTGTGTAGACAAAATCCTGAAGATCCAAATTCAACTATAGAGTCTAGGGTCTACGTGGTTATATCTAACGTTTTCTAGGCCCTACGATAGGTTAGGTCTAGGGCCCTAGGGCTAGGGGCCCTGGCCTAACGTTTTTATACTAGATCTACGTACACTGTACTGTACGTCACTTTATATACGAGCGACAGAGCTAGTTAACACTTGACCCTACAATAGGTCTACCATGGATCTAACAGTAACACTAACAGTAACACGTTAGACGCCCCACTTACTGCACTGTGGGTCCAGGACCAGGACTAGATGATGTTTTGTAGGATTAGGGATCTACTGGATTAGCTTGGATTTAAACACAAGGCTCGTGCCAGGCCCCATTGCTGCACATGCGGATTCCGAGAGTGTGTTGTGAATGTCGCAGTAAAGTTCATAGCGTAGCGTGATCAAAGAGCGCTTAGCGTATACTGTACACACCACACGCTGCCCATTTCCACGGCGCATTTCCGCGTAGAATGTACGGAGAAAGCGGCACAAATCTTGGGTTGACTTGCTCAGTAATATCCGTCGGATTGATTCCTTTTTCAGAACAGTAGGAGTCCAAAATTCGTAGGGCGTATTTGATGGCATCCTTTGTGTCCTTATTGTCTAAGATACTGTTTATATAGATCAGTCTCTCTAAAAGTAGCGAACCTACTGTTCATTTCAGCTTCCATATTTAAATCTACCGCTGAAAGTCTAGTCCCACACAGATAAGTTGCTGGCATAGCCAGCCTGCGAGAATTGAGAATAATGATAATATCGAGCAAAGCATATCGCGGTTGCGGCGCAATCGCGTTGATAAGGTGCGGGATTCAAGTACTCGATGATTAAAATGAGGGAGCAAAAAACCGATATCAAATCGATAGTGGGTTATCGTCTGCAATCGTTATATTTTACGTGCACTATAACTTTTGTCGTGCACTGCCGGCCTGTATCATAAGTATGTATGCTATTTTATATATATATATATATAATTCATATATATCTATGTGTTTATACGTATGGTGCGATATGAGAAAGGAAGGAGAAATCGGTGCGTAGCTTTGACACCATTATCATAATAAAGGTATACATACAATTTTCTTCATTAATCAATAAAGTTGCTGCCATGTTATCTATATCCTGCTTTAACAAATTCTCATCACGTGCTTGAGATTTTATTTGTTATATAAAGCTATCTTATACGCATATAATCATATATATATATATAATATATATGAGAAAAATGAAGAGGTTGTAGACGTAGCTTTTGAATCCTCACAATTTGATTTTACTTCTATGTATATATATATATATATATATGGAAGAGTTTGTTTGCAAAAACCGATAAGTCCATATTTGTCAAATGGAGATATTTTCGATTTAATGTCAAGAAAAATAAAGAGAATAATAAGAACATTTTTGCTTCTTTTGAACATAACTTCAAAAATCTACTTTTTTAAACATAACTTCAAAAATATACCTTTATATGTAGTGACCAATATATCATTTAAAAGGTATTATTTTGTACTTCCTGACAGAGACCGTACTTCAAAATCTTAAAAAATGGACTTATCGGTTTTTGCGAACAAACTCTTCATATATATATATATATATATATATATATATACAATATAAGTTTTCGTTTGGGGATATACCGTATGTTGCGAAAAAAATGCAATCAGATATGTGCATTTATAATAACAAATATGATTAAACTGTCTAAATGCTACTTCAGGGTCTTAAAATATAGCATCTTAGGTCTATTTTGCAGAAAACCCCACCCGATTAAACATGTTAAAGGGTGTGTACAGTTCTGGTTGAGTTGGGGATTTTGCTTTTAACCTTTTGTGAGATATTCAGAAACCACTCTATGAGATGTCAGGGAGCTCAATATATCACTTCGGAATGTTCAAAACATGAATTCCCGCCTCAACCAGTACTGTACAGTCCTTTTAAGCAGTCATAGAAAAATGTGGATTCTTGTAAAGCATGTCATGAGTCTGATTCTTCCAAGTTAAACACTTCAATGATCTTGTGTGTGAGTAATAGACAAAACTTGGAGGGGAGAGATTAGTGACATCCTCTACAAAATTCCTCATTTCTCTTTGACCATTGACGTAAATCGAATGGGGTTTTCTATAAGATGTTGGCAATTAGTTTTAGTTTCATACCCAGAAATTATATTTGGATTAATTCACTATACTTAAGGCTAACATTGCGGGGGTACCGTTGTATTTTTTGTTTTTGTTTTTGTTGTAAGTCAAGTATTCTTTATTCTATTTATATTCTATTCATTCATTCATTTATTTCATTCTCATTTTTCTTTTTCCAACAAAACATGACACAAGGTAAATTAGACAATCCATCATAAGCATTTATACAGTACAGAGTGTGATTTTTTTTTTTTATTTTCTATTTATTTATTCTCCACTCATGGGACGGATAGCCCTGGTCAGCTAAGAGCTGTTTTTTTTTTTTCACAGGGGTCCGACTATATATTACAAAAAAAAAATACAATCATTAAAATGTACAATCATTAAAATGTACAAACATTGAAATACACGTAAAATGAATAAAAAAGAGATAGAAAAAAATATATATATGATATATGCAATATGCTTAGAAATACACACAATACATTACAATATGATATGCATTACATTATTATAAAAAAGACATTATTCACACAGAAGAAAGGATGCCTCCATCGCTTGGCATTTTTTTAATGTTTTTATATGTAATGAGTTCCATGACCTTTTACCCCATGACCCTTAATCCAGATCAGTTCAGCTTCAGAGAAGACATAATTCTATTTGAGTTATCATGATAATAAATATCAATTTACTATTATTATGATTTAAGTCCCGTGTCCTTGACCTTGAGCAATGATAAATCCAAGGATAAACGATATACAACATCCTTATAGAAATAAATTGTGTATATACATACGGGAAACACAAAAGTTATATTTTGAGAAGAAAAGAAAAAGAGAACTGAGAGGTCCACTAAAAGCAGTGCGTGTAAGATTGTGGACCACTCAAGAATTTATGTATAATGGAAGAGCGGTTAGGGCGTTGGCGTTCCCTGCCAAAGACCCTGGTTCGATTCCCGGCTGAGACCAACAAAATGTTGGTCCGTCGGGTATTCGAGCTTGGTTTTGATTTGATTTATTCTCTGTATGCCTTTTTGTTTTTGGCAAATGCATCAACTTTCTGCAATTTCATTAAACAAATACAAAATAAGGGTAGTGTGCTTTCAACAATTATCATCATTTTCATCAATTATACAATACATCAATATAATTACATTAGTAACATCTTAATAATTTGCATACAGAACGATTGCCAAAAATAAGCACAAAGCTTCACTGTTTAGCAACCGATAACAATCAACATTACAATGAAGCTTGGGTCTGCTTGAACCGCTGACGTCTCCGTGGCGGAGCGGTTAAGACGTTGGCGTTCCATGCCAAAGACCCGGGTTCGACATGTTTTACTATTACAATGCGGTGATTACCATTAGGGTATATCACAACAGGCCCAGACAGGAGAAGTTGTGGGAGGAAGAGGCGTTTAAGCTGGACCTGTCTGGCAGGACGACTAAATATATATGATTGACCTGCAGTTCAAACCATTGATGAAGCAAACAATAAAATAAAGAAACAAACGAACAAAAAGCTTTCAGGAGCTGATTGTGACATCAAACAATCAACAACAACACCAAAATAAAGCAAGCGTTACAAATGTCTGGATGAACAACCACAATGTAACGTATACCACACTTCTTTGGAAATGTGCAAACTGCGGCATGCGAAATAACACACAATTTGCATATTCCTCGACCGTTCGCGCATGCGCGGAAATGGGTCAAAAGGCACTTCCCAGGGAAGTCTTCTTGTGATCACAAGGGAGCTCGCATAATCGACACTGAAGACACTGAATGAGATCGCGATAACTCCCAGGGATCGCGTGCGATTCACAGAGATGATGAAATCGCTATCAATTCGTTGAGTGACAAGGTGCCATACATTGCATATCCATTTTGTAAGCAGCAGCTTCTTATCAATATTTTGCCGTTGCTGGCAAATTGCCATACAAACAGGAGACTGAACAGATAACAATAGAGAATGATGTCATTGTTATGGTAATCTAATTAAGCGGTAACATTGATGACGACGACGACAACTACGATGATGATAATAATGATGATGGTGATGATGATGATGATCTGTTCAATTCGATTGAGCTTTCTTCTCTTCACCAAGAAAGGATAACAAAAAGTCCACAGTGTTGGCCATGTCATTCCCCTGAGTGGGTCCCGGGCCCTTACAGAAGAAAGAACAAGTTAGTGGGTGCACGTCACGAGTCCCGATACTCACGAATCACACACCCAACAAGTCATAGAGCGTGTTTATACAGAGAAGCAAAATACGCGCTCATGCCGGCTCATGTCGGCTCATGCCGGCTCATGCAAGAGGACCTCTCGAATTTTGCTCTGTATAAACACGGCGTATGCCGGCATACGCCGCCAAATGCAGGCTCATGCGAGAGGTTCCGTCCGCCACCTTTTGAGGTGGCCGATGCGAGAGGAGCCTCGCGTATTTTGCTGTGTGTTTATACAGACGACCGAAATTCGAGAGGTAACCGGAAAGCGCGTATTTTGATATCTGTCATGATCGAACCACGTCTTCTCCTTCTTACTGAAAAACTGGATTTCACTTGATCATTTGGCCGGGTGGTTGTCAAGAGGAACGTTACAAGAATGACCTTCAAGCTTGGTGGTCCTGATGACTTTGCCGGTGCCATCTTGATTTTTTTTTTTCATTTTTTCCCATCATGCAATAAACTGCACTGCGAACGTGACCTATGATTGACCCCAAAATTCGAGAGGTCCGGTTCAGCGGAGGTCCGCTCGCATCGGCTCGCATCGGCTCGCATGAGCCGGTATTTTGACTTCTGTATAAACACGAGAAATAAGCGCTCATGAGGGAGGTAAAATACCGGCTCATGCGCGCCGATGCGAGAGGCTCCTGTATAAACACGCTCAAAGGCAGCGGAGAGCTTTCTTCCAAAAGGCGCTGAATTCATTGAAAAATGATGGATTTATCGCCTTTTGGAAGCAAGCTCTTCAAACACTTACAAAATGAATGCATCCATACTTATGATAGGCTATTATAATACACAAATACATTAATAGAAGCGCCCTCTTTCGACTTCGATTGGACATATTACATTGCGTGAGTTGTGTTTCGTGTGTCTTGTTTGTATTGCTTCTTAGGTTTATCATCTGAGTAGAAAGCAGAGTATTGCAACTTATATTCAGATGCACTAATTGCAGGTCCACGGACATGCATTGGGTCCAGTTGGTTGTCACAAGAGGATGATTACTAATTGCTGGCTGACTGGGTTACACTTCTATTTTCCTCTGAATGCATGAAAAGCGAAATCTTTTACTTTTTATAACAAAAATTCATCCGTACCTAGAGTTGTCTTTTTATACAAGAAAAAAAAAATTGTCTTGAGTTACCACACAAAGTGAAAATTCAAAGGCTCCTTAATACCAAAAAAACAAAAAAAAGGTGATAGAACTTTAATCATGAGCGTGTAAGTGAATCTACATCACGTGGCAGGACCTTACCACTCCGATTGAGTGGCGTGTGAATGTCACCAAATGGTAAGTAAATGCTTATCGGTCGCTGTCAGTAGCTGAACGGAGACGATAGTGGTGCTCCGATTGATATGAACCTCATGAAACATGGCGACTCTAGTTTTGTTGAACTAAAGGTGATATAACGTTTTTTTTTTTGGTTTTTTTTTTTTTTGCAAGCAGGCAGCTTCTTTTCAAAGTTTTGTAGCCTCTGTTAAAGATGTTCTTCAAAGAGAAGATGAAACTGAAACACCATGAGAACGGTGCCATTGCTATGAGTGTAGGTTATTACACTCATAAGGGAAGATAAGGAAAGTGAAACGGAAAGAGAACTGATCGTAAATTGGAAGGCGAAATAGGATTTAGACGAGTTTGTAGAATGAAGACAAGACACAAATTTAGGTGCATGGCCGGCGGAACCGTGGGGCCGTGTTGGCTCGGGCCCCCACACTTTTTGTGCACCACACACACAAAGGAATATATAAGGTGTCATCACTTTGGGCACCCACACTTTTTTAACCCGGATATACGTAACGCGTAAGGTTATCTTTTTCCGCTGAATACCTCTTTTTTTTTTTTTTTTTTTTTTTTTTTGCTTGTCAGCTGAAGAAAACGGGAAATGGAAGGGGAGAGATGATGAGCTGAGGATCTTTTTTTATATTTTTTTATTTAATTTTTTTTTTTTTTTTTGCTTGTTAGCTCAAGAAACCCGGAAGTGGGCCCCCACACTTTTGAAAACGCTCCGCCGGCCCTGAGGTGTGCATGGCTGAGAGGACTATAGGACATCATTATGAATAACCAATGCACAAATTGCAGTGTCCGGCAGTGTCACCTGAACTATATACTTACAAAATGAATGCGCATCCATATAGGGACCTACGTACTATACCAACACAACAGAAGCGCCCTCTTTCGACTTCGATTGGACACATTACATGCATAAGTTGTGTTTCGTGCCTTTTATTATTGTTATTATTGTTAGAATTTTCATCTGAGAAGAAAGCTGAGTATTGCTGATATTCAGATTAACTATCTGCAGGTCCGCGGACATGCATCATGGGGTCCAGTTGGATGTGAGGGTGATTGCTTTACCGCGTTCACTGTTAGAACGATGACTGCATAAAAAGCAAAATCTTTTACTTTTTAAGACAAAAAGAAAATCATCCGTACCTGGAGTTGTCTCTTCATACAAGAAAAATTAATATCTCACACTGCACGAAATAAACATTCAAAAGATCCTTAATACCAATAAAGGTGATCGAACTTTAATCATGATCGCGTAAGCCAGGCTACATCACGTGGCAGGACCTTCCCACACCACTTTGAGTGGCATGTGAATTTCACCGAATGGTAAGTAAATGTTTATCGGGAGCTGAACCTAAAGACAATAGTGGTGCTCCGATTGATATGACCTTATATGGAACGTGGCGACTAGTACTGACTAGTTGAGCATCCAGACAGCTTCTTATCAAAGAGTTGTAGCCGCTGTTAAAGATGCTCTTCAAAGTGGAGATGAAGCTGAAACACCAGAGAACGATGCCATTGCTATGATAACCTAATTGGTGCATTGAGTCATCTCAGCCATTTACACCTGAATTTGTATCTCGTCTTCAATCTACAAACTCGTCTTAATCCTATATCGCCTTCTAATTCTTACGATCATTTCCCTCTTCGTTTCCATTTTCCTTATCTTCTTGTAAGACTACGCCTCATACTTCCTCTCGAAGGTATGGTTACATGAGGTCCCTCTTTCTCATTTCTCTTACTCCTCCATGCAATCGTCTACTGCGTCTAGTATTCTCCTCGTATCAATGCTCTGCAATGAGCAACTTCTCACTGTTTGAGTCTATTTCTCCTTTTTTCTACAGCTGTAGAGGGATCATGTTTCTATTCCCCCTCTATTATAGCTCTTTTATTCCTTCTCGACGTTTTGTACGCAGCGCCATCCCTGCATCCCGGCTCTGCATCTACCATATTTTCATATTCCAATGACCCTCTCCCCCCCCCCCCTTTTTTTTTATTTGTGCGTTAGACAGTCTCCTTCTTGGATATTTGTCAATATTTTTCTTCGTCTTTGTTTTTTTCTTCTTCCCTGGTGGAAAAACACAGTTTCCCACTTTGTGAAATACTTTGTGAACAAAATGTAAGATCTCTTTACACTGTTAAATTCGAGCGCTTGAACAATCCGAACACATTGTGAATCATCTTTTCACACTGTGAAAGAGAACATTACCATGTAAATTGACTGGGAAAACCCAACCACAGGGTATATTCATCTTCATACTGTTATATTCATCGGTTTTTGCATAGTCGTGTATGTGAATAAACTGTGAACACATGCACTGTGAGGTGAGACACTGCGTACATTCTCGCAGGGTTCTCTACCCATATTCTTTATAGGATAATAATAATGTGTGTTCGTTCAATTTCATTTCAAATTATTTCTTTTGTAATACATTCTTAGCACTGCAAATACGGCTCAGTGTACCACACTTTGTCAGTTTCCTCCTTCTCTTTCTTTTTATTTGTACTTTTACCTTTAAGAGTTGTGATCCAGCAATGCAAAACAACTTTAGAATTACCTTTCACATAATTTGTGACAAAGTTACTCATTAATTTTTACATGATGATGCATTTCATATTGTTATCATTCTAGTAACGGCGACCGCTCTGTCGTATTATCAAAAAATACGTGACGTTTTCACAATTTTCTTTCTCGTCTCCTTTCCTGTTTGTTTAAGGTCAAACATATGGTAAGTTTCTCACTTGTTTGAAGCATGCTTAAACTGAATTATATATTGATACGGGACAGAGAGATTCCTCGCATTGTCTAGTTCTGCCTGGTACTCCTCGTTTCTCACTTCGGTGTCCGACAACAGGTAATAATATAACACGCTCAACTCTGACTTTGTCATTCTGATATGACTCTATTGTAATTTGTCTGAACTGAAGAAAGATTTTGTAAAATGACTTGTCTCCATTTATTATAAATTCTTTTGAAAGCCTAAAAACTTGTCTTGCCTTAAAACTCTAAATATTTTTTTTTTTCAGTTTGAAGCGATGGATTTCCTATTTTATACCCATATTGTTGGCGGGTCTTTGCTGCGATATTACCATATTTTATCGTTATGTCTTATCTCAGAGGAACTACGTTAATGAAGATATTTTAACAAACCTTGGAATAAGAGTCCTTCCAGTTTGGATTCCTTCCATGTTTACTTGAATGTTCAGTGCTGTTTGTATGTTGAACTTGGTGTCATGTAATGTCGTTGCAGCAGTGCAGCAGCTCATAGCAGTTCACGTCTGCTTGCTCAGAACTAACCTTTGAAATCCTCGATGTAGTTGGCTTCATGTTGTAAAATGAAACATCTCATCAATTTTCATCAAGCTTCCTTATTTTCTTCAGCAAGGTAATTTCCACCAATGGCTGATAGAAGAAAGAAAGAGAACACAAGACAACAACGTAATTTGATTTCAATTTCCTTTGACACAAACTGCAGGTTATCAGCGATGAAGTGCTTATTTCTCCTCGCCTTGACCGTGGCCGCTGCCACCGCTTTGGCTCCATTCCACATTCCGGCCAAGAATCGTATCGAAGGGCGTTACATCGTGGTGTTGGAGGTGACGTGTTGATTGATTTTGTCTTCTCTTTTTTTTTGGGGGGGGGGGGAGGGGCTTGGGATTAGACACTTTCTTATAATGTTCCCCTTTTCTTCTCAATGTTCTTTTATTAATGTGAAATTTTTGTCCATGCTTGCCATTTATGTTGCTACGTAGTTGTCATTTCTTTCCTTTTTTTTTTTTGGCTCGTAGGAATACTTATCATTTTTAGCCAAAGTATTTATCTGCTGTTTATTTGTGTAAATATACAAAATCAAATTTCCTTTTCAGGAAAATTGTCTCAGCTACTTATTTTGCTCACATCAATCAAGGGTGTTGTCATTTGTTTTATATCCATCTAAAAGGTGATCAACAATAAAATGTAAAAAAGGATGAACATAATTTGAAGAGTTTCCTCGCAAAGCCGATAAGTCAATTTTTCATTAAAATCAAGCGATATCTGTGATTTTTAATAGGGACCAATCTGAAAATCAGTTTGTAGCAAAACACAGTGTAACTCAAAATTTTTAATTAAATCCCTTCCTCATTTGTTGCAACAGTTCATATCAACCAATCAGCTCGTCATATATGTCTCAGGTGATTCAAGATATATGCCGTCATGTTACGCTGTGCTGTAAAATGCTGTACACTGTACATGCACGCATGATGAGGACTTCGTGATTTAAAAGGTCGTACAGTAAAATCAAGATACTACAAGGAGCTCATTTCTTTTGTTGGTCTTTTGCGTTTCATTGACATAATGTTGCATTGATTTAAGCTCCTCATAATAAGTTCTGCCTTTATAGTTTGATATATCATATTTCTCCTATACCCGCATTATCTTCATTAAGTATGACATCATAAGAAAGCCCGATTAATCATCTTTAATAGAACACCTCTCTTGCTATGATCGGGCATTCCTGGATTGCACAGCATGACTGAATAGGAGGTCAAGTGTGAAATGTTGCCAAAAAGAGCGAACGTGTTATGTCAAATGGTATATAATTCACATTTTACTTTGTCGTTTCAGGGAAGGAGTGAGCTTTAAAGCTACTCAGCTCTTTTGCACATTCCAAGAACACCAAATCATAGCAAGTGAGGTGAAATTATAAAGATGATTTATCAGGCTTTTTACACAGCTAACACCTCCGGCTGTCATATACTAAAATAGAATTGTTTTTTGAATGGTTTCTTTCCTTCTTGTTGTTTTTTTAACTTCAACGAGACGATAAAAAAAATCCGATTCAGCACTTGATTTTTGGACAAACAAAATGTGTTAAGGCATTTACATTATTTAACACCAATTGGTGTGGTCTCATATTGAAGCTGGACGGGTTTTATAATATTGACATCAAACACCAGCAATATCAAAATAATTAACACTATGCGGTGTCATTGTGGAATTAACACCAGCACAGTGTCAAAGATATCACCAGCTACGGTGTAAAATTAACACCACGGAGTGCCAGGTGAACACTTTTCAACACCATCACAACATACTGTCTACACCTGTTGGTGTTTTCCTCTATTGACAGAAGATGCAAGTGTAAAAGAAATGTGAAATATCAAACTTTAATTGCAAAACTTATTTTGAGGAGTTTGTTTTTTTAACTTTCGAAATTATTTCGCTCGTGGAACGTGTTCACTTTTTCATGTTTTGTTCACAAAATGTCCGCACCGACTCCGGACACTTGCAAAAAAGATCCACATCGGCTCCGCGCTGTCACTAAAACATTCTTGGTGTCTGCCGCTTTCATTCGCGAAGTTTCCCCACACCGGGGGATTCTTTCAGGAGCGTTTGCGGAAGGATCGGAAGGGTTAAGTTGGTATCTCACATTGTGATTGAGCGGCGAACGTTTGCGAACTTAGTGAATTTGAGATTCGCCAATTTTTCTGACAAATGTTTGCGAAAAATCAAGGTTGGCTTCTGCCATTAGCGAAAGTGTTTGCGAAACACAGGTGGCGACTATTAGCGACTGTTTGCAAATGTTAGCGGCAGTTTTGCAAATGTCAGCGACAGTTTTGAAAATGTTAGCAACTGTTTGTCAATTCCTTGCGACAAAATGCGAATGCTTTGGGACCTGGAACAGCACCATGCGATTATGTATAGTCAGACCCATAAAACGACCGTACAGCCTTCCACTGCATGCAGATCTCTTGTGACCATCACCGTTAAAGACGAATTTCAAGAACATGGAAATGAATTTCTGCCAAGAAGAGGCTCAACGTGCTGCTATCCTTTTGAACAGCTGCTTTGCCTGACTTTTGATACTCTTTTGATACATAATGTTTTGTTTACCTTATTCTCTGTTGTCAAAAGAAGTGTGACTTATATGTTTTGTCGAAAAATGAAATAAACTTTGAATTTGAATTTGAATTGACTGCTGCTACAGCTACCGCGCAGCTTCAGAGAGAGAAGATAAAGAAAGACAAGAAAGGAAGAAGAAAAGAAAGACTGTCTTGGTCAGAGAGTGGTTGTTGCAGAGGACAGACTTTGGTCAATATGAAAAACTTTTGCAACATTTACAATCATGATGGAGATGTCAAGAGCCTCAAGAACTTTCTTAGAGTAGAACCTTCCCTGTTTCAGGAGCTTTTATATTGGAACCATTTGGTTACTTGTTTGCTATAGCAGTGGCGAATCAAACAAAAATGTTAGCGACACCGTATTACGACCGTTTGCGAATTCTTACAAGTGTTTTGCGAATGTTTGCAACTGTTAGCGAAAATACAAATTCGCAAAGAAATTTTGAACATGTTCAAAATTTCTTTGCGACATGAAAAACTGCTTGCGACAATTAAAACCCTTTGCGAACTTTTTTGGAACTGTTAACGAACCTTTTGCAACCCTTTATGAACCCTGGCGCAATCCTAAATTCGATACGTTCGCAAACGTTCGTCGCTCAGTGAGATACCCCCTTTTACGGACAAGCGGAATGTCCTGACAATGTCCTTAGGTCAGGTTGCCGAAGGTGTTAGGAAGTTCATTTCCTCGTCCAAATTCCGATCGTCCTCGTCCAAATTTTTGGCTTCGATCAAAATTTGGACGTGGAAATTTTGCTCTCTCGAAGATGCGGAAACGCCGGGACATACAGGGCAGTGAACGGACACTTCAGGAACGTGCGGAGAGGTTCCCGAACGAGTGTGGAATACCAAATTTTCTTTCCGGGGAGCTGTTTTATAAATCTCGTTATCAGTGACAAGTTGTCATAGCAGTTAGCTACTGAAATCCTTTGCATCTGATTGGCTAAGAGCAAATTTGTCACAGAAATGTGACAGTTGTCACTGATAACAAGCTTTATGAAACGAGACCCAGTCTTGTCCGCGCCCTAGTGGACGCCTGGTCTTATACGCAAAAACGAACATCGGTTTCTTTTTATGCAGGACAATGTTGACCTGGACTCCTTCATCAGTCGATTCAACAGCGAAGTGTCAGTGGAGACCATGATCAAGACAAAGTTCTCAAAGGTGCTGCACGGATTCGTTATCCAAGCAGACGTTGCCGGTGTAGCTCTTAATCTTGTAAGTAGAAGGAGGAAAAATGTTCAGATTGCGTTTATTTCACTTAGGTGGTTTTCGCTCATGAAAGTACAATTGTTTTATTTTGGCAGTAGTTGTCTGCTCTCCTTTCAGTCATACATACAAATATGCAATCAATTGATTGTATTGTAATACAAGGGTAAGATGCAAATTATTCACAATAGTTATTTTATCGGGAAGTAGAAGCAATCGGGTGCATTATTCTCGGAAAGGTTAATTACATTTCACCTTAAGAATGTTAAGAGTGACTTTATTGAAATACACTCAGCAAAAAAACAAAGTAAACGCTTTTTCAAGTTTAGATTTCTCATAGAATATTTGACTGAAAGTAGTGTATTATGTACCATATTAAAGGTAATTTAATTGGCTATCAACCTGGTAGGTCAACAAAAAGGGAAACTTAACGCATGAGTGAACACATTTTTCTCTTTCAGGGCACAAAAGTATAAATGGCAAAACTGAACAGGTTGTCATTCATGCCTATGTGCTCTTCTATAGAACAATAAAAACAAACAACTAATTTCACACAAAAAGAAACATGAATTAAGTTGCAAAAACAAACCTTTGCTCTCTATGATATCTTTAAAACTCAAAAGACCAATGAAGGCTAAAAACAATGGAAGAAAATAAAGCATCTTATGTCAAATCTAAATTCAAATGAAATAACAGAAGAAGTAAGAATTAACAAAATTGGTACAAATTTGAGCTTTTTTTTTTGCAGATTGGGAAATTGTAAATAATGTTTGGTTCTTGAAATTGTCACATGGATTTGAAATCACTAGTTTAAATGAAATAAATAAAGAAATTCTTCTCATTTAACCATCTTTATGGTTTTTATTCCCTACGTCATTTTGAAGTCTGACTTGACAGAAAATTCTTAATTTTCCCCTTTAGTTTCCCACTTTGTTTTTCTTTGAGGTAAATAAAGAGATAAAGAGAACAAAAAACTATATTTTTCCTATTTCATTCATTCCTCTCATTGTGTTAAACTGGTCTTTCGTTGTCAATATTATCGTGAAGGGCATTTGCAAATGAAAGAGAACATGTCTTTTTTTATTTTGTGCCTTGGAAGAAAAACATGAATGTGCTCACTCATGCGTAAATTTTTCTTTGTAATTAACCTATGGACTTAATAGCCAATTAAATTACCTTTAATATGGTATATAACACATTGATTTTCATAAAAATCTTCTATGAAAAATATGACCTCGAAAAAGTGTTTACTTTCTTTTTTTGCTGAGTGTATATATTTTTTATTGTATTTGATTCTTTTAATCCTAAATAATATCTATTGTACATGATAATTCAAATAAATAAGATTGATTAAATAAAACTATAAATACATGTGTGGGACGTTATTTTCTTATTTCAGTAAAAATAGGAAAAAATAGTTACGACTTCGGGCATGAGAATCAAGTGAAGATAAAACACCATTTCCTCTTCTTAACTACAAGTGTAACATTCCTCATTTCATGTGAATTATGTCGACATGATCGGTACAGTCAAAAAATAC